>NC_054827.1:127843240-128146270 GCF_018345385.1 Vulpes lagopus | reverse complement strand
TGAGATGCATGGACCACAAGGTGTGTGCAAATAGTATTTCATGCTGTTGCTTTATATTTTAACAAAAGCAATAAATAATTATTTGATATTTTTATAAATCCCACTACCTCATAGGTTTAATAAGAGGATTAAACTCAATAGAGTGTTCTGAAAACTAGGCATCAAAAACACATTAGCTCTTCCCATTGCTATTATTATTGTTAATATTACATGTAAGTTTAAAAGGCTTAATCTGAACTTTATATCATTTTTTTTATTTATATAAGTTACTTATCACTATTATCACTTATTATGCCTATTATAGAACAGATTATCTTCACCAATGGGTTGCAGAAATCAGATGGAAACCAAAAAAAGAAAAAAAAAACTGAAATTGCGGAAAAATAAAACTAGTTTCTAAATGTTTGCACTGTTCCCCACATCAACCTGATTTTCTATGTAAAGCTCTAGGTTTATGGGAGCATAACTTTTTTCTATAAAAGAAAAAAATGGTTTGATTTTGGGTCAAAGCTTTTTGACATAATCATAATCATAAATATGATATGGTACATACCATGGTGTGGTACAGAAAGATTATGTACAAATATTTGTACAAATATGTACAAAGATTATGACATGGGGTTCTGAACTGTTCCATTTGGGAAACTGAAGATTATTTACAACTTCTGTCTGGATGTACAAAAGGGAAGATGACACTGAGTAATGAGAAAGAAAAGCTGACACTATTTACTGATGAAATGTGCTCTGGATGACACTATCAGGTACAAAGCTGAGATGCTGTTAATTATGCATTAGTGAGAGTTAGAAAATTATTCTTAACTGGTTATGTAGGTTAACAAAGATGTTTATTTATTTGTTTATCTTAAGCTTGTGACTCTTTTGTCATGGGGACATGAGAGTATGCCTAAGCCAAGCTCTATTTTAAGGAAAATAGAGCTCAAGCAGAAAGTAGTAATCTCACTGGGATGAGGAATAAGAGGTTAGATTTTGGGAATGTCAGAACTACTGGAAATTCAGGGAAGATATACCAGAAAGGAAGATGCGTCAGAAATGGCCCCCAAAGTCTGCATATAAATTCATCTCAATTTTTATCAGACTCCAGAAATACATGTGTGCAGTGAATTCCATAGATCCAGCTAAAAGCCATAACAAGGAGACTAAAGAGTTGAGCAGAATTGGTAGTAGTTATCCTGTGCTTGGGAGAGGGTCTTGATAAAACGCTCAAACTTCCCATAGAAAACCCTTACGGGCCATGATTCAGGAGTAAGGGCATCACAGAACTAAGCTTTAAACCCTAGGATTAAGGGGAAATTTAAATAGAGTTCAAAAAGCCTAAACCCAAGTTGCACAGGACCGGAGATGATCCATCAATAATTTAACTGCCTGCTAGACCCAAATCAATCTCTCTGCAAGTGAAGATAAAAGAACTCCAAATCTCTGAATGTATACTTCACAATACCAGTACAGAATAAAACACTATCTGGCAAGCAGAAAAGCAGACAAAATACGATGCATAGTCAAGAGAAAATTAGTCAATAAAAACAGACCTAAACATACCCAAAATGTTGAAATTAAAAGACAAGGACTTTACAATAACTATAAGACATATTTTAAAAGTGTTTGTAGGAAAAGATGTTCAAGAGTTTTCAGGAAAAGATGGAGGAATTCGTAGTGACATAGATATACTTAATAACCAAATAAAACTTGTAGAACTAAAATGTGGAATTACTGAAATAAAAAAGATGATGGCATCAACAAAATTGGACAATGTGTTGGGATCCCTGGGTGGCGCAGCGGTTTGGCGCCTGCCTTTGGCCCAGGGCGCGATCCTGGAGACCCGGGATCGAATCCCACGTCGGGCTCCCGGTGCATGGAGCCTGCTTCTCCCTCTGCCTGTGTCTCTGCCTCTCTCTCTCTCTCACTGTGTGCCTATCATAAATAAATAAAAATTAAAAAAATATATTTAAAAAAAAAATTGGACAATGTGTAAGAAAAGATTATGGATAAGAAGTCAACATAATCAAAATAATTCAAAGGTAAGGGAAATGATTGGGAAAATGAGCAAAATTTTGACAAGTTACAGGGTAATAGCTGACAATGTCATACATATGGAAGTGGAGTTCCATCAGAAGATAACAGAGAGTAGGCAAGATAATCTATTTCAAGAAATACTACATGAAATATTTCCAATTTCATTAAAACCACTAACCTCTAGTGAACGGAAGCCAACTGGGATCAATATAGAGAAAATATATGCCAGAGCATTTCATAGTCAAACTGCTGATAATGAAAATAAAGAGAACATCTTAAAAGCAACTATAGAAAAAAAGAAAAAGATGTATTTCATACAGTGAATAAGAAAATGAATAACGGCTGACGTTTCATCAATGCAGTCTAGAAAACAATGGAATCATAAACAAAAATCCTCTTGTGTTAGTTTCCTGTATCTACTATAACAAGTTTTCTCAAATTAATGGCTTAAAACAGCACAAATGTATTATTTTATACTTCCAGAGGTCTAAAATCTGAACACAGCTTCATTAGGCCAAAGTCAAAGTGTTGGTTGAGTCGGTCCCTTCTGGAGGCTCTCAGAGGAGAATCCATTTCCTTGTCCTTTTCAGCATTTTGTGGCTCCTTATGCTCTATGATGCCCCTACTCCCATGTTCAAAGCCATCAGTACAATTTACCCATCGCTGCCTCTCTTTCTCTCTCTATCTCCTCCTGTTTTCCTCTCAGGAGGATCACTGTGATCACGTTTGAGCCAATCAGTTATCACCCAGAATAATCTTCTATGTCAGGATCATTCACCTAACCATGTACGCAAAGTCTCATTTGCCATACTAGATCATCCTTCTTATGCAAAGGCCAGACTTACAAAGTACATGGATATATGGCAGGGTCCACCGCTTATATACCCTTTAGTTCCTTAAGGGTGGCACTGATTTTAGCTGTCTTAGTCAGGATATGGCCAGGAGGAGGAAGGTGGAGTTTCGTTAGATTCTACTTGGTGTCCTGTAGTGACTCTTACTCTATCAGCCAAGGGACTGATGTGGGGTTTGCACCAACCATCAAGTATGCTAGTTGCAATTATCTACCTAAGGACTGGGTAAGTGATCACTGAGTGATATCATAGACCCAGTGACACTGACTTTGGCTAGGGCTCCAGTTATTACTTGGTCCCAATATGTACCCTTCTTACAGAAGAATTTAACAGATAATGCTTCAGGTTGCTAGTTACCAATATCACCTCAGGCCTCTGAAATGTTTTCCCAGTCCCCTTTTTCCCAGAGGGCAGTTACTTGAATAAATGGTTGAGGTCCCTGTGAGGAAAGAATGGGAAAATCATCACATCACTTTACCATAGTGTGGCAGGATCCTTCTTCCAGAGGGCCAGACTCCCTATTAGGCATTATGTTTCAGATTTTAAAACTGCTAAATGTACAGAAACTTAGACATAGAGTCATTACTTTGTTTTTATCGGACAACAGTTCCCACCCTGATGGACATGACTTTTTAATTTTTTGGAATGATAAAAGCTGAGTATTGATCCTTGTTGGCTATTCCACTGTTTTGCCACTAGGGATGCATTTTGTAGAACACTCTCATGTTTGTGTATGTCAGGCCTCCTGGATACCACTCTAATCCTGCCATTCATGATAATTTTATCTACCTGGTTTCTAGAAGTTAAGTGTACCTATGACTACTGTTTTGGGATCTTAATGAATCCATTGCTATCAATCATCCTAGTTTTACAATGGCCTTTCTTACTGTCAGTGGCCAGGAAGGATGTGAGAGTAGATCCTAAAATGGTTGTTGTACAGATTATATTAAAGGGAGAAGCCTCCTCACCCTCTTCTTGCACCAGAGTTGTGTTAGATCTTTTTTGTTTGTTTTTAAATTCCAGTCAGTTAAGCTAAGTGAAATAAGTGAGTCAAAGAAACACGAATACCATATAATCTCACTCATTTGTGTTAGATCTTAATAGAAAAAAAAAATAAAAAATAAATAAAAATAAAAAAAAATAAAAAAAAAAAAGATCTTAATAGAGACATATGGGCCATTTTGGCAGATTCAGAAGAGTTTAACTTTTCAAAGCGTAAGAGGACATCCACCCTTTGTCCCCAATCTAGTATCAAGATGCCATTATTTTCCAACCAGAATCCTAACTTTAGTACACCAGGCCTGCATTGGGTCCATGTTTAACATTCTCCGGAGCTCAGCTACTCTGAACATTAAATCCTGGGGACCTACTTAGTGCCAGCACTTGTTTGCACTACAGTACCTACCAATGGTGGGTCTTTATGACCAACTAAGTGACAGATAATTCTGCTTCAAACTCAGTCTTCACCCTTGATTTCTCAAATCCTTCCTGGTACCAGTGATCAGAGATAGTGTTCTCTGATTGCAGATGCTAAGAGATTTTAGTGTACAGTTATATATTAGTAATTGACACATGTGGAAAGAAGGAAGAAAAAACAAGGATTGGACAGAGGTAGTAGCCAAACTGTGATGCAGATCTAAAAATTCTCATCTAGTCCTACAGGGAACTCTGAAGTATATATGATACATTAAGCTCAAATGGGCAAGCCTTTAAACTCTATCAATCACTGGAGGTAGTCTGCCCCTGGGAAGGATGTGCTCCCATGCCAGGTAGCTCTCTGCAGCTAAAGTAAACATTGAGCTGGCTGATGTCTTCACCCAAAGAGGGATCAAATGGCATCTCTTTCAGGTCTACCATGATATTCAACACAGATTGGTGTAAAAGGGCCAAAGACTTGAATAAACCATCACTGAGAAGATATAATACTGTCCAGTAAATCTATGGTAATATAACCTGCTTAGTCACCAGAAAAATGCAAATTAAAAATGTCACAAGAAAATATCTCATAGTCATAGAATGGCAAAAAGCCACAACTACAACGAAAATCTGACAATAGCAAATGTTAAGAAGGAATGAAGCAACATGACTTGCACATGTTGGTGGTAGGAGGTAAAAAATAAAATCACCATTCAAAATTACTTGGCAATTTCTTGTAATGTTAAATATGCACTTACCTCTGTCCAAAGAACTCCATTCTTATGTTAATAGAAAGAAAAGTGTGTAATCACAGAAATACCTGTATGGAAATGTTCATAGCAGTAACCATCAAAATAGCCATGAACTAGGTGGGAACTCAAATGTCTATCAACAAATGCATGACTTTAAAAATGATGGTATAGTCAAGTAACTGAACTTCATTCAGAAAAAGAAAAAATTCAATAGAACAGAATAGAGAATCCAGAAGTGGACCCTCAACTTTATGGTCAACTAATATTCGACAAAGGAGGAAAGACTATCCACTGGAAAAAAAGACAGTAAATGGTGCTGGGAAAATTGGACGTCCACATGCAGAAGAATGAAACTGGACCATTCTCTTACACCATACACAAAGATAAACTCAAAATGGATGAAAGATCTAAATGTGAGACAAGAATCCATCAAAATCCTAGAGGAGAATACAGACAACACCCTTTTTGAACTTGGCCACAGTAACTTCTTGCAAGATACATCCATGAAGGCAAGAGAAACAAAAGCAAAAATGAATTATTGGGACTTCATCAAGATAAGAAGCTTTTGCACAGCAAACGAAAAAGTCAACAAAACTAAAAGACAAGCTACAGAATGGGAGAAGATATTTGCAAATGACGTATCAGATAAAGGGCTAGTTTCCAAGATCTATAAAGAACTTATCAAACTCAACAGCAAAGAAACAAACAATCCAATCATGAAATGGGCAAAATACATGAACAGAAATCTCACAGAGGAAGACATAGACATGGCCAACAAGCACATGAGAAAATGCTCTGCATCACTTGCCATCAGGGAAATACAAATCAAAACCACAATGAGATACCACCTCACACCAGTGAGAATGGGGAAAATTAACAAGGCAGGAAACCACAAATGTTGGAGAGGATGCAGAGAAAAGGGAACCCTCCTGCACTGTTGGTGGGAATGTGAACTGGTGCAGCTACTCTGGAAAACTGTGTGGAGGTTCCTCAAAGAGTTAAAAATAGACCTTCCCTACGACCCAGCAATTGCACTGCTGGGGATTTACCCCAAAGATACAGAAGGAGTGAAATGCCGGGACACCTGCACCCCGATGATTCTAGCAGCAATGTCCCCAATAGCCAAATTGTGGAAAGAGCCTTGGTGTCCATCGAACGACGAATGGATGAAGAAGATGTGGTTTATGTATACAATGGAATATTCCTCAGCCATTAGAAACGACAAATACCCACCATTTGCTTCAACGCGGATGGAACTGGAGGGTATTATGCTGAGTGAAGTAAGTCAATCGGAGAAGGACAAACATTATATGGTCCCATTCATTTGGGGAATATAAATAATAGTGAAAGGGAATAGAAAGGAAGGGAGAAGAAATGGGTAGGAAATATCAGAAAGGGAGACAGAACATGAGAGACTCCTAACTCTGGGAAACGAACAAGGGGTGGTGGAAAGGGAGGTCAGCGGGAGGTGGGCAGGGGGTGGGGGTGACTGGGTGAGGGGCACTGAGGGGGGAACTTGATGGGATGAGCACTGGGTGTGATGCTATATGTTGGCAAATTGAACTCCAATAAAAAAATAAAAATAAAATAAAGAAAGAAAAAAAAGAAAAAGAAAAAACAACTTAAAATTATAAGCTATCCACATGCACAGCTACATGAGCTTAAGAAACAATTTGGTGAGAAAAAGAAACCAGATACAAAAGTGTATGCAAGCATGATACTATTTAATAAGTTCAAGAATATGCAAAATAAATGTGTGGGGCTAGAAACCAAAATAGTGGATGCCTTAAGGAAGTCTGATGGATCGGAAAGGGGCACACAGGTACTTCTTGGGCTGATAGAAATGTGGATTTTGATGTAGGGTCTGGTTACACAAGTATACACAATGTGTACACTTAACAGCAGTATGTTATACTATGTTTGATTTACTCCTCAATTTAAAAAAAAAAAGGAAAAAAAAAAGGAAAAGAAAGTCATCACTCTTGGCTCAAAAGTACAAAGTGTAAGAACAATCCATATAAAAATTATGCATAGATAGGACGAAGTCACAGTAAGATAACTGGATCATACATATAAGGCAAACCCTAAGAATACAAGGACTATGAGATATTAACTATGATAAATTCAGTTCAAAAAGAGATTGACACTATAAAATATAAAAAGGAGCACAATACCAAATGGTGAATTTAACAAATGTTTAGGCACAATTATCATCATTCATTACAATATATATTGCAGAAAACTACAGGAAATACAAGAAAAAATTACAAAATTAAAACAGTATCAGTAGAATTTATTTTATCATACTCAGTGAATGACCAAACAATGCACAGAACTGAGAAGACCCAAATTACATGGTGGAAAACTTAGATCTAATTGAGCTAAACAGTTTCTCTTCAAGGATACCTGGATAGTTTACAAAAGTGCTGATGTTTAAAACATCCTTATCACCATCAATAACACAACAAGACAATAGACTAAAGCCACTTAAAAAGAGAAAGCATATGGTACAGCGGTTGGCTCAGACCAAACTGAGTACAAATCCTAGCTTACTGAATGTGTGGCTTTGGGCCAATTACTTAAACTTTCTGACTGTGTGGCCTTGGGCCAATTACATCAATTTCTTTATCTGTAAATGAGGAAGAGTCATAATAATGCTTATCTCATAGGCCTTAGGAATATTGTGCAATTTAATTAATATGAAGTGCTGACAGCAGTGCTTCACGTAAAGTTCTCTGTAAATATTATCGTGATTATTACTGCACAGCACCTTATTTATGATGAATGATTGATACAATTTTAATTAGATAATCCATATAGGGAGAAATCCCACCAATGATGGAAACTTTGATGTACTCAGCTCCCAGTTGTTTGTTTTTTCTTATAGCCTTTACTACTCACAAGGTGCCTTTACCACTCAAAAGGTTTCTTTACCACTGTGTGCCTTCTCAAGATTGTACGGCAGTTGGGATAGATTTTGTCTTGAATGTACTTCTCCCCAACTCACTCCCCAATTCATCTCTTGCTTTTCATCACTGATATAAGATCAATGGGCTACATGGTTCTTGACTGCAGTTTGGAAGGGCAGGATTTTCAGGGTTCAGAGTACTGGAGTCCTGGCCCCTGCCCTCTAGTTATATAAGGCTGGGACATGTAACTTACTTAAACCTCTGATAAGGTTTTTTTTTTTTTTTTTTTTTTTTTTGTCTGTAAAGATGATATTTTTGGTACATACCAAGTTTTGTGGAAATAGTTAATTTAGTGAATATAAAATAGCTGGCAGAGTATCTGGCACGTGATGTGTATCCAGACCCTCTTAGCTAATGTTAACACATTTCTTTCCAGCTCTGGTTACACAACCAGACCTCATCGAGGAGCCAATCGGTGTATTCAAAAGAAGAATCATCATCAGTATGTTTCTTTGGCATTATCTAGAGAAAGAATTTCCAATCAGCACTCTCCTCTGGACTTAACTCTAACAAAGCCTTCACTACAACAAAAAACACTTTCTTGGGATGCCTGGGTGGTTCAGCAGTTAAGTGTCTGCCTTGGGCCCATGCTGTGATCCTGGAGTCCCGGGACGGAGTCCCACATCAGGCTCCCTACATGGAGCCTGCCTCTCCCTCTGCTTGTGTCTCAGCCTCTCTCTCTCTCTCTCTCTCTCTCTGTCTGTCATGAATAGATAAATAAAATCTTAAATAAATAAATAAATAAATAAATAAATAATAAAATGTGTATTTAAAAAACACTTTCTTAACAAATGAAATAAAATTTGAACCTGAGTTCTAGACTGTCTCTACTTCTACCACCATATAGTAAATGCCAGTTGAATGAATGGATCCATTTGTGACCTGGCTGTTTACAATTCTTTTGTGTTCTAATAATAGTGTAAGTTTGCAAGGCACTTGCATTTATATCACATCGTTTAGCCTTTAAATTGCCCTTCCAGGGACACCAGAACCTGCAAGTCTATTGCTGTGTGATTTATGGATTTAGTATGTGAGGCAACAGAGAGAACATCTACTGAGTCTTTATTATATGTAAAGAATTTGTCTAAAAAAAAAAAGGTATTGTTCTAAACATTTTACCAGCATTAATTTAATTGTCCAGCAATCCTGTGAGACAAGTACTATTGTTATCCTCTTTTTTTTACAGATGAAAAAAACTAAACCATATGAGAAGTTAAGAAACTCACATTGTAAAGACAGGATTGTGAGTGCAGGCCCTGTCCTTCATTCAAGTGCCCACCACTGAACCAGAGGCAGCAGGATCCCTATGTTGAAGGGAAATAGGGGCATTAGGTTTTAATTACTTTGTTGCCTGTTTTGACATTAGGGCAAATATTAGTAATTATAAAATATACTGAGCAAATATAAAATATATAAAACATAAAATATACTGGCTGGCAAATAATGAATATACTAACTCACTGGTTCTCCTGTGTAAAATAATAATCTGTTCAAAAGTAGAATAAAAAAGATCACATTTCAATGACAACAATGGGGAAAAACAATCAAATATCTTCAGGAGTTTGGGGATTCAGAAAACACATGAATGAAATTTAGGATTCTATTGAGGAACATAACAAAAGACAAAAATGAATGGAAAGACATATTTCAGTATTGGAAGGGAAGAGTTGAAATCGTTAAAATGATACTTCTTTCTAAACTGATTGGTGGACATAATGCTATACAATAAAAAAGGAAAATAATTTCTTTCCTTTTCTGAAAACAGGTGCTTTGATTCTCAAGCTCATATGGAAAAATCTATACTTGGCATTAATGTTTTAAAGATTGGAGGGGAAAAGGGTGAGAGAAGACAAGCCTATTAATTATCAAAAGTGTGATAAAACTCCAGCAATTAGAAGAATTTCGTATTTTAGGCATAGAGAGATAGATCATTAGGATAGAATATCAAGTCCTAAAATATTTCCAAATAAGTATAAGGAGTAGAGAAAAGAGCAGATAGCATTGAAACAAGGAGCTGCTATCAGGGTGGGGGTGTATCCAAAAGTTCCAAAATAAATACATGAAACATCAGAATCCCAATCTATTTTTCTTCCTTTATTTCTTACATGAAAAATACTCAGATGAATAAAAGATTTAAAAATTAAAGAACAAAATAATAAAAGAGCTAAAATGAAACAAGGAATAATCATTGCAAATATTGATGGAAAAAACCTTTCTGAACGTAAGGGCCAAAAAATGCATAAAAGGACATATTGCTAAAATCAATTGCAAAACATATAAAATGTTCTGCATGTCCAAAGAACAAAATATCAAGTCAAACACAAACATCAAATGGGGAAGTTATCTACTATATATATAACTACTAGTTTCTACTACCATTACAAAATTCCATAGTATAAAGGGCTTAAGCTACAGAAATTTATTCCTCACAGTCTGGAGTCTGAGAAGGCCAAGATCAAAGTGCCAGACCATTCAGTTCCTGGTTAGACTCTTCTTGCTTTATAGAAGGCCACCTTCTCACTTTATGCTCACATAGGCTTTCCTCAGTGCATCCACTGAGAAAGAGAGAGAGGGAGAGAGAGAGAGAGAGAGAGAGAGAGAGAGAGACAGAGAGAGTATTTCTGGTATCTCTTCCCATAAAAACACTAATTCCATCATGAAGGGCCCACTCTCATGACCTCATCACAACCTAATTACTTCCTAAAGGCCTGTCTCCAAATACTATCACCTTGGGCATTAGGGCTTCAACATATGAATGATGAGGGGACACAATGCAATCTATACAAGGTTAATTTTCTTTAAAATCAATTTAGAAATTTCAGCAGTCCTAGGCAAAAATGTGTTGAGGATCTCAAAAGTGAATTTGGTGGAAAATAAATGAAAATGTCATATGAATATATTAAGGAATGTTAATCCATGTAAAGAAGTACAAATTAGAACTTCAACATACCATGTTTCACTTATCAGGATGACATATTTCCAAACAGTTTATGGTGTAGAGGAGAGGGGAGTGTTTGGAAAACCTTACATTGTTGGCTCTAATAAAAATTGGTATAATCACTTTGGAAGGTCATACTACCGGTAAGATTTGAAAGGATAGATAGATAGATGATAGATAGATAGAAAGAATATACCCACCTATATCTATAGAAATAGCTATATATTATCAGGAACCAGTCATTTCAACTATATAAACTATCCTACAAATAAACTCACATCTCTAAGGGCTAATTCTGAGAGGCAGAGAGGTAGTAGCCTTACTCTGGGTAAAACCATTGGTGATGTTCAGCCCCCACATTCAAACTCAGATCTATTCATTTCAATTTTCATGCTGCATACATGATCTCAGGATTATCAAGAAACATCATGATAATAACTGGTTACTTGTCGGTTGTCTGTTGCTACATAACCTGCCACCCCAAAACTGAGTGGTTTATTTCTCACAGTTCTGTGGGTTGGCTAATCTCAGAAGAGCAAGCTAAACTTTTATGGGCTAACCCTTGCAGCTATCATCACCTGGAGATTCATCTGAGGCCACTTGAACTAAGATTGTCTCATCAATTTTGTAGTCTTGATGTAGGTGTTAGGTGGGCATCTCTATCCACATCATCTCTCATTATTGAGTGGCCTAACTTGATGCTAATATTATTCTTAATATTTGAGAGGTTCCAGAAAGAAAAATCCCAATGCACAGTTAGTTATTAAGTCTTTGTTAATGACATTTTGCTGAATTCCCATTATGTGAGTTGGTCGAACCTAGAATCAGTCTTGGATGGGAATACAGAAGAGAGTGGATGGGCAGGGTATGCATCCTCAGGAGCCATGAATGTAACAGCCCACCACAGTGCCATAAATGAGATGCATGCATCAGATGAGCTTTGAAATATGTAGCTTATTTTATGATTTGTCTCCCTCTCTAATTTTGTCATATTTTATTCTTCCCTCTCTTTCCCTGTGATTCTCTGTCTTGCTTTGTAACTTCCACATATGAGTGAAATAATATAATTGTCTTTCTCTGATTGACTTATTTCACTTAGCAAAATACCCTCTAGTTCCATACATATCATTACAAATGGTAAGATTTAATATTTTTGATGGCTGAGTAATGTTCCATTGTATATAAATACCATGTCTTTTTTATTCATTCATCTTAAATATAAAAACAAACGGAGGGTTGCTGGAGGAAAAGTGGGTGGGGGATGGGGCAACTGAAATAGGGGTATTAAGGAGGGCATAGGATGTAATGAGCACTGGGTATATATGTATGCATATACAGATATGCAACTGATGAGTCACAAAACTCTACCTCTGAAACTAATAACATGTTATATGTTAATTAATTGAATTTAAATAAAATTTCTAGGGGATCCCTGAGTGGCTCAGGGGTTTAGCACCTGCCTGCAGCCCAGGGCATGATCCTGGAGTCCGGGGATTGAGTCCCACTTCAGGCTCTCTGCATGGAGCCTACTTCTCCCTCTGCCTGTGTCTCTGCCTCTCTCTCTCTCTCTCTCTCTCTCTCTCTCTCTCTCATGAATAAACAAGTAAAATCTTATAAATAAATAAATAAATAAATAAATAAATAAATAAATAAATAAATAAAATTTCTAAAAATGAAATAAGTAACCTAGGGTAAGGGTCAGTAATCTGTGGCCTGTTTTTATAAATAAAGTTTTATTGAAATGTTGAAACATAGCCACACCCATTTATTTAAGTATTGTCTGTGGAAGCTTTTATGCTAGAACAGCAGAGTTGAACAGTTGTAACAGGACCATCTGGCCCACAAAGCCCAACATATTTACCATCTGGTCTTTTACCGAGAAAGCTTACAGACCTAGGAGGTCCAGGAGGTGGCATTCCTTCTGCATTTAATAGTTCCACACCAAATTTGCATACTTGTGTGATCCAGTTCCCTCACTAAAATTCCTTCCCAGCCTTCTTTTTTTTTTTTCCAAACACCATAACTCATTCTTGTTGTTTCATTCATGAGAACTATTGTTTTTAAATCTTATTACATCTTTATTTCACTAGGCTTTAATCTTAAAGTGGTACTCAATTTAAGCTATAATCACTGCAGTTGGGCACCAAAGATTAGACAATCACTTTACAGCAAAGATGCTTACAGGTATTCCCTATGGTGACTGTGACTGCATGCTGTAATTCTGAATGGAACTCTTAACTTTGGAGCAATAGACAAACACAATGAGAGAGCACTTTGTTTAGAGATTCATTTCGGTGTTTTGCATTAAGCTCCCTCTAAATAGCAATCGAGCTTCAGCAAATAAATTACTTTCTTTCAATTTTGCTCTAGGCCCTAGTAGACAAGATGCATTTAGAGGAGAGTTTATGAAAAGCTCCAAGAGAGTGAAAGACTCCCTGTGCTTTCCTAGAATGATCTGTAGGCAATACAGTGACTGAAAACTATAAAAATGCAAAAGTCATTTGTCTCTTTATGGCAACAGTTTTTTTCTGGTATCATATTACATATTAAATCATCAGCTCAATAAAGCACAAATAACCCCACTCCACTCCATATTCCAAAGTAGTAAGAATTAATGTTTGCTTGTCAGCTGCATGATTTTTCCTATTCTTTTAACCTAAGTGCATTCTTCTATTTTAAAGCATCATTTTGTGATGCTGTTCCTTCTGCCTAGAATGCTTTTCCTTTGTGGCCACTTAATACTAATCAATATCTGGCTAGTACCTTGCCTCTCCTCTGAATTCATTTTTGTTGCCCACACATAGCCTAGGATCATACTCTGGCTCTGTCAATTGTTTCCATTCAGTCATAAAAAATTAGCCTCTTTGATCTTCAGTTTTCTATGTACAAAATAGGAAAAATACTACTTCTCTTTTAGGACTGTGAAAATAAAAAGACGATGTTCAAAAAACAGTAAAACATTGCCTTTGTGCAGAGCTAGAGTAGATAAAGATATGTGAGTTTCTAGCCCCTCTCTGTTTTTCTTATAACTTTATATCATTTTCCCATGTGTCTGTTTCACTGCATATCTTTTTCAATGTTATAATTATTTCACACAACTTTTTACATGCCCTTAGATTGTGGAAATCATGAGGTAATAGATCATCATTTAATTTATTCTTATAATTGTCACCTTACAGGCAAAATACATTGTAGGTACTAAATCGTTGATGGATGGAAAGGAAGTAGTAAGGAGAGTGGGAGGAAGGGAGGGAGGGAGGGAGGGAGGGATGGAGGAATGTGGATTGTGCAGACTAGAAGAGGGAATTTGTGGATTATTAATGCACTCCACATTAAATTGTGCCTCTGTTGAAACAGAACTGCAGTTGGCAAAGGAAACTCTAGACTGATCAATATTTTAAAGGGATAGATGAATAATTCTGGAGAAAGTTTTAAATGACTTCCCAACCTTCCTAAAATTCTAGGACTTAATCATCTATTTTAAAAGCTCTCCACTCCTGCCATACTTCAGTGCTTTAAAAAATAATATTCGGTGGGAAGATGGAATAAATATTGAACTGATTGGCAGCTGAAATGGAAAAGCTATTCTTATGCAGGGTAGAGGCTGTAGAAAAGGCCCAGGAGGATGGACTTGACCTTCAAATGCAACATGTCTTCTGTTTGAATTCCCACTTTACCCCCAATTTCATCAGCCTTGCCACACTGATCCATTCATGGAGGCTTTCTGAGCACTGATAAATCTGGACTACTCAAAGTATTGGCACCAGGTCTTTCTTCCCTGTAGGGTCCTATATGTCCCCAGTTAAACTTTCTCTACTCTGAGTGTGGACAATCTTATGATCATTTGTGATCCCTGTTTCAGCATCTTTTCCTTCAAATGAGGCTAAGTTTGGCTCACTGAACCAGTCACTCTTCAGTTTCTCTTCCTCTGCTGAGTTCTTTCTTTGGCATCACTATTGGGCCCACTATTCCCACTCCTTTCCCTGTTGTCTTTTGCCATTGGGCACCAACCATCCCCAAGCAGGTGTTGCCACCACCACCATGATTGTGCCCTGGGACATCTACAAGAGTAAAACAACTACTTAATGATCTTTTCAGGAAAATATTTGTAACACAAGTCTTCCTGGAAAAAGCCAAGTCATTTTTGCTTGGCTTTCCAGATGTTCCATCCATTTTCCACCTCATCTCTTTTCTGGCCATGCATCCTACCTTTCAGGCAGTTAAAAAGCAGGTATTCTTCAAACTCAAGAGTTTCAAATTAACTGCGATGTCCACCAAATCAATCCTAGTTAGGAAATCAGGATCTGCACTAGTTTCAAACAGAAGGAATGTAACATAGGGCATTTGGTACCTGGATGACAGAATTGCTGAGAGAACACAGGGAAGCATGAAGAAACCTAGAGGTTAGGAAAGATCCTGCCACCTCCCAAGATAGCAGCACAAGAGAGAAGACAATGTTACCAGAGCTCAGGATTCATGGCTTTGCCTACCATATGGGGTGCTAAAATTACAGAGGACAGAGGTACTGCCCAAGATGGTACCAGGGCACAAAAGAAAGGGGACAAATACTCTAATATCTCCTTTTCTACTACCTTCCAATCTACTGCCTGTACCTCTTCTGGTGGTCCAGAAGGATTTCAGTTTCCAAGGGAGTCTGTGAAAATCCACCTACTGAGGTCATCTTGGTCATAAAGAGCAGAGCAGGGTTAGAAACAAATCTCAAAATGAGCAGGTGACTGGCACACAGTGATGCAATCAAATCTACATATATGCGTTCCTCTTTGGTAGATTGTACCAATGATATATGAACAAACTCTTCACATTGCAGTGACCCTAATATCCTCCATGAATGAATCAAACTGGAGTTAATGTGTTTTCATCAATTTGCTTGGAAATATTAAGTTAGGGAAACTAATTGCTCTTTGCATTCAATGCATTGTAATTAAAATATCATAGAATCTTAAGGCTAGAAGGAATAACAATAACAACCTGGTCAAATCACTGAACAAATGCTTCTACTGAAAGATCATCAATCCAGTATGATGGATTACCTCTGAAAACCTCTCTGCAGAGAATATTGATCAAGGTGTCTGTCAGGAAGCACTAACGTTTGACTGCCTCCTGCTCTTTGGTGAAGACCATCCGGAGACAGCAACTGACATCATTCAAGAGTTGAGAGATGTTGAGTCATCACCAAAAAAAAAATGTGTATCTGTCAGAACAAGATACTGGCATATTCAAAGGTATTAGAAGTTTTGTTTTAAAGATGCACATAACATATGCCAGCATATGTTCGATTCATTGAGTTGGAGTCAGAAAGACGTGGATTTGTGTCCCAACTTTTTCACCAACCAGCAGGTTAGGCAAGATCTAGATTTTACTATGCTTTTATTTCCCCATTTTAAGAATCAGAATATTAGGGGCACCTGGGTGGTTCAATAGTTGAGTGTCTGCCTTCAGCTCAGGTTGTGATCCCGGGGTCCTGGGATTGAGTTCTCCATTGGGCTCCCCTCAGGGAGCCTGCTTCTCCCTCTGCCTATGTCTCCACCTCTCTCTTTGTCTCTCATGAATGCATAAATAAAATTAAAAAATAAATAAAAATCAGAATACTAATATTGTCTACTATATAAGATTCTGGAAATTACTGAAATCATAGACAAGACCAACTACAGAGATCTATATATACCAGCTGCTATTATTATAATTTTTATTATTTTCAGTAATTTTTCTGTTAGTAAAAATTAGCTACCCCCAAATTTGATGAAAATGCTAGTTCCACTGATTATGTGAAGGTGGAAAGACAGGTAAAATACAATATATCAAAAGCAGGCAGCCAGGCAATTGAGAAGCTAAAAAACAAAACAAAACAATACAAAATAGAGAAATATTATTTGATTATAGCATTCAAAAGTACTCTATAGCTCAGTGGGGGAATGGAGTAATTGTGTAATGGGAATTAAGGAGGGCACTTGAGGGGGCACCTGGGTGGCTCAGTGGTTGAGCATCTGCCTTTGGCTTAGGGCGTGATCCTGGGTCCTGGGATTGAGTTCCACATCAGGCTCGGTCCCAGCCTTTTTCCCGGAAGAAGCCAAGTCAAGACACACACATGTCTCTCATGTGTGTCTCTCATGAATAAATAAATAAATAAATCTTTAAAAAAATTATTTCAATATTTTTTTCTCTTTTAACATCTTTTTTTTTCATTTTTGTTATGTTGTAATGAACTTTTTCATAAATAATTATTGAATAATCTGCTTTTCTAGGCTAATCTCTATGAGTCTGTATGACAGCCCTGAAACACCACTGACACCAGACCTATTTGGAAGGGTTTATGTGGTCAGGGACACGGAGAAAAGAGAATCGCTTTTTGCGACCTCCCTTGTTTTCTCTTCCCTCAGATCTTTCAGCTCATTTCCACACTCAACTGATAAGCATCAATTAGTAGTAACCACCACCACCCCTTCCTGGGAGAGTAATGGAAAATTATTTGAAATGACTTTAGAATGTCCCATCACCCTAACCATACTATATACGTGTTGTGTGTTAAGAAGACTGAATACATAGGATTCTATGAGATGGTATATGTCTAATTTGTGTGGTAGAAGACACTAGACCATAAGCAGACTCCAGAACAGAAGAATGAGTACTGAATCAATGGTTTAAAAACTGGTAGTTAAGTTGCTCTCCTTCCACTTACTATGTTACCTTTGACAAATGTGTCCATATTTTCAGGACTCCATTCTTCATTCAATCTTCCACAGAATTAGAGATTTAGATTAGAAAAATCTCTGAAGTCTTTTCAGTTTTAAAGTTGTTTTGATATATACGTAAATATATATAATTGCTTTATATAATTGGTATGGAATGTATATAATATCTTCAGGAAAGAGAATTAGAGTAATTTTTTTCTTATTTTATACAGTTCTTAAACTTTTAATGGCAAAACAAATTGTTTGCAAAATTTGAAGTATACTCTTTTTTTAGAGTTCCAATTCTGATAATAGCAGAGTAGCTTTTATCAAAATCA
Source organism: Vulpes lagopus (assembly GCF_018345385.1). NCBI lineage: Eukaryota > Metazoa > Chordata > Mammalia > Carnivora > Canidae > Vulpes > Vulpes lagopus. The sequence continues at coordinate 128,128,286 of NC_054827.1, read as the reverse complement.
ATCACCCACAAATAACTATAAATTCTAGACAAATATTTTTAAAACTATTTTATTTTTTTTTTATTTTTTTATTTTTAAATTATTTATTTATTTATTTATTTATGATAGTCACAGAGAGAGAGAGAGAGAGAGGCGCAGAGACACAGGCAGAGGGAGAAGCAGGCTCCATGCACCGGGAGCCTGATGTGGGATTCGATCCCGGGTCTCCAGGATCGCGCCCTGGGCCCAAGGCAGGCGCCAAACCGCTGCGCCACCCAGGGATCCCTTTAAAACTATTTTAAATCATAGATAATGCACAAAAGATTCAGAAACAGGGGTAAAGCCACTTCTTGAGAGAAAGAAGAGAAGTTCTCTTATCAAAAGCCATGTTCAAAAAAAAAAAAAAGCCATGTTCATGCAGTTTTACTCCAAGGGCACTTCCATGCTCCCATGCTGAAGGGAAATAAGAAAGCAAGCTCATGTACATGTTGCTATTGTTTCAAGTTATCAGGATGGAGATAAGGGAGATGAGGGAATGCAAATTGGGATGGAAGCAAGTTCCAGAAAAAGAGGAGCCACAGGAAGGGAATCCAAAAATGAATAAAGAAAAATCTCCTAAGTCCTTGGCTGAGCACTGAGCTATACAAACATGAGATAGATTCAGTGGAATAAGGAGTACAGTGGAATAAAACAGCTGAAAGGCAGAGAAACCCAGGGAGAGGTTCAGTTACTGCCCACTAAAGTCATGACAGTTTGAAATTTACATCTCTCCCAGTCAGAGGGGCATGGAAAACACCTTGGGCTTTCCACAGACTTACCCTAACAAAACATAAATTCAAACTTTCATAAGTTAAAGGTCATCAGCTTGTGATTTTACTGCTTTCTATAACACATATTAACACTCCAGAGAAATACAACTGAATAACTGAATTAAGAATCTAAAATGTATCCCCACAATGCCCAATGTTCAATAAGAAGTAGCAGATATATGAGGAAGAAGAAAAATGTGACACATTGTCAAGAAAAGGGAATGGATTGTTGATATACACAACATCTTTGATGTATTCGAGAAATGAGAAGGGTTAGTGGTTGCCAGGTTAGGGCTGGGATTGGGTTGTCTGAGAGAGAGGGTGAGTGTGATCATAAATAAGCAACACAAGGGATTCTGGTGGTGCTGGAGCAGTTCTGCATCCTGTGAGAGTGAATACATGAACTCCACGTGTAATAAAATTGCATAGAATAAAATGCACAAAGATGCACACAAATACAGGCACACACTTACACATACATGTAAATAGCCCAGCAAAACAGAAAATAATGAATAAGCTCAGGGGATTGTATCAATGTCAATATCCTCATTTATGATACTATTTTATTGCTTTATAAGATATTATCAGGGAAGCTGGGTAAAGAGTAAATGACAACTCTATTTTTCATACAACTGTGTGTGAATCAAAAATTGTCTCAAAAAGAAAAGTTTAAATTAAAAAAATCTTCTAAAATAATAAGTAAATTTTGCAAGATAGAGAATTAATACAAGAAGTACCAATTTAATTTTGACATACTAGTAGTAACCACTTGGAAAATAAAATTAATAAATACATTTCCATTTATAATAACTTCAAGTGCAGAGAAAGATATCAACCAAAGTTCTGTAAACCCTGTACACTGAGAACTACCAATAAATTCCTAAAGATAGGGAGAAATATACCATGTTCACAAATTGAACAGCAATATTGTTAAAAAGTTTGTTATCATCAGATTGATCTCAATTGAAAGTAGGCTCTTTTGAAGAAACTGACATTAAAATTAGTATTTAAGGGATCCCTGGGTGGTGCAGCGGTTTGGCGCCTGCCTTTGGCCTAGTGCGCGATCCTGGAGACCCGGGATCGAATCCCACGTCGGGCTCCCGGTGCATGGAGCCTGCTTCTCCCTCTGCCTATGTCTCTCTCTCTCTCTCTCTCTGTGACTATCATAAATAAATAAAAATTTTAAAAAAATTAGTATTTAAATTTATATGGGATAAAAAATAAATAAAATAAATTTATATGGGATAGAAAATAATCTAGAACAATCAAAAACATTTAAAGAAAAGTAAATACATTGGAAAACATGAATAATAAAAAACATACTCCAATAATTACTGCAAAGTTAAATGTATTAGATAATGTGCTAAAGTGTAAGTATATAGAAACTGTGTATCCTTGACAGAATAATAGGCCTATAGCTCAGTGAGAGAGAAAAGAAGTTAAGAAATAGATACACCTATATATAGTCTATTGATTTTCGACTAAGACTTTGAGTCAACTTAATGGGGAAAGGAAAGTCTTTATTTTAATTAAAAAAAAAAAAAAAACGGGATCCCTGGGTGGCGCAGCGGTTTGGCGCCTGCCTTTGGCCCAGGGCGCGATCCTGGAGACCCGGGATCGAGTCCCACGTCGGGCTCCCGGTGCTTGGAGCCTGCTTCTCCCTCTGTCTGTGTCTCTGCCCCTCTCTCTCTCTCTGTGACTATCATAAATAAATAAAAATTAAAAAAAAAAAAAAAAAAAAAAACAACTAGAGCTGGAAAAAAATGGATATCTATAGGGAAGAAAATAAACTTTGAACCCTAGTTTACTCCAGACACAAAATTTAATTTGCAATGGGTCAAAACCCTAAATAAAACCTTAAACAGTAAAGTTTCTAGAAGGAAACAGAATATAAGATCATAACCTTTAGGGTAAGTAAAGATTCATTAGATAGGACACAAAAACCTGCCTATCTATCTAGTGTATACATATGAAATATATGTGAACAATATACATTCATATATGCATATATATGAATTCCTCTAAAATGAATAATTCATCAAAATTTAATACTTCTGCTGAAATAAAAGATTATTTAAAAGTGAAAAAGGGGATCCCTGGGTGGCGCAGCGGTTTGGCGCCTGCCTTTGGCCCAGGGCGAGATCCTGGAGACTCGGGATCGAATCCCACATCAGGCTCCCGGTGCATGGAGCCTGCTTCTCCCTCTGCCTATGTCTCTGCCTCTCTCTCTCTCTCACTGTGTGCCTATCATAAAAAAAAAAAAAAAAAAAAAAAAAAAAAGTGAAAAAGATGTTAAGACATGATACATCAAGGTAGTGGATTATTATTCAATGCTAAAAAAAATGAGCTGTTAAGCCATGAAAAAGCATGGAGGAAACTTAAATACATATTGCTAAGTGAAAAAAGCCAATCTGAAAAGGCTATATATTTCATATTTCCAACTATATGACATTCTGAAAAAGGCAAAACTAAAGACAATAAAACAATCAGTGATTATCAACAGTTAGGGAAGAGGGAGGGATAAATAAATGAAGCACAGAATTTTTGTTGTTTGTTTTATTATTTGGATTTTTTTTTGCACAAACTACTCTATGTGATATTATGATGATCAATACATGTCATTATGTATTTATCCAAATTTATAGAACATATAACACCAAGAGTGAATGAACCCTCTGTAAACCATGGACTGTTTACATTAATGTTGTATCAATGTAGGCTCATCAATTTTAGCAAATATACCACTCTAGAGGGGTATGCTGATAATGGGGGAGGCTATGCAGGAGACACATGGGAAATCTTTGTATCTTCTGCCCAAAATTGTTGTGACCTAAAATTGCTCTAAGTAATAGAGTCTATTAAAAAATGAAAAAGAAAAATTCTCATAGTTAGCATTATATTCAATGGTGAAAGAGCAAAAGCTTTTTCTCTAAGATCAAAAATAAGACAAAGATACTCACTTTTGCCACTTCTATTCAAAATAGCATCAGAAGTCCTGACCAGAGCAGGACTTTCTTTACGAAAGAAAAATATAAAAGTCACATATTAGAAAGGATACATAGGTTTATCTCTTTCTGCAGTTTTGCAGATGACATGATCTTATACGTAGGAAATACTCAAGATTCCACACCAAAAACAACAACAACAACAACAACAACAAAGGGAAAGAAAGAGATTGCATTAAACGTGTAAATTGCCCTGGGTAACATTGACATTTTCAAAATATTAATTCTGCCAATCCATGAGCATGGGATATTTTTCCATCTTTTTGTTTCTTCCTCAATTTCTTTCAGAAGTGTTCTGTAGTTTTTAGGGTATAGATCCTTTACCTCTGTGGTTAGGTTTATTCCTAGGTATCTTATGCTTTTGGGTGCAATTGTAAATGGGATTGACTCCTTAATTTCTCTTTCTTCAGTCTCATTGTTAGTGTATAGAAATGCCACTGACTTCTGGGCATTTATTTTGTATCCTGCCATGCTACCAAATTGCTGTACGAGTTCTAGCAATCTTGGGGTGGAGGCTTTTGGGTTTTCTATGTAGAGTTATCATGTCATCGGCAAAGAGGGAGAGTTTGACTTCTTTGCCAATTTGAATGCCTCTTATTTATTTTTGTTGCCTGATTGCTGAGGCTAGGACTTCTAGTACTATGTTGAATAGCAGTGGTGAGAGTGGACATCCCTGTCTTGTTCCTGATCTTAGGGGAAAGGCTCCCAGTGCTTCCCCATTGAGAATGATATTTGCTGTGGGCTTTTCGTAGATGGCTTTTAAGATGTCGAGGAAAGTTCCCTCTATCCCAACACTCTGAAGTGTTTTGATCAGGAATGGATGCTGTATTTTGTCAAATGCTTTCTCTGCATCTAATGAGAGGATCGTATGGTTCTTGGTTTTTCTCTTGCTGATATGATGAATCACATTGATTGTTTTACAAGTGTTGAACCACTTTAATGCAATCCCTATCAAAATACCATGGACTTTCTTCAGAGAGTTAGAACAACTTATTTTAAGATTTGTGTGGAATCAGAAAAAACCCCGAATAGCCAGGGGAATTTTAAAAAAGAAAACCATATCTAGGGGCATCGCAATGCCAGATTTCAGGTTGTACTACAAAGCTGTGGTCATCAAGACAGTGTGGTACTGGCACAAAAACAGACACATAGATCAATGGAACAGAATAGAGAACCCAGAAGTTCACCCTGAACTTTATGGTCAACAAAATTCGATAAAGGAGGAAAGACTATCCAGTGGGAGAAAGACAGTCTCTTCAGTAAATGGTGCTGGGAAAATTTGACATCCACATGCAGAAGAATGAAACTAGACCACTCTTTTTCACCATACAAAAAGATAAACTCAAAATGGATGAAAGATCTAAATGTGAGACGAGATTCCATCAGAATCCTAGAGGGGAACACAGGCAACACCCTTTTTGAACTTGGCCACAGTAACTTCTTGCAAGATACATCCATGAAGGCAAAAGAAACAAAAGCAAAAATGAACTATTGGGACTTCATCAAGATAAGAAGCTTTTGCACAGCAAAGGATACAGTCAACAAAACTAAAAGACAAGCTACAGAATGGGAGAAGATATTTGCAAATGACGTATCAGATAAAGGGCTAGTTTCCAAGATCTATAAAGAACTTATTAAACTCAACAGCAAAGAAACAAACAATCCAATCATGAAATGGGCAAAATACATGAACAGAAATCTCACAGAGGAAGACATGGACATGGTCAACATGCACATGAGAAAATGCTCTGCATCACTTGCCATCAGGGAAATACAAATCAAAACCACAGTGAGATACCACCTCACACCAGTGAGAATGGGGAAAATTAACAAGGCAGGAAACCACAAATGTTGGAGAGGAGGCGGAGAAAAGGGAAGCCTCTTACACTGTTGGTGGGAATGTGAACTGGTGCAGCCACTCTAGAAAACTGTGTGGAGGTTCCTCAAAGAGTTAAAAATAGACCTGCCCTACGACCCAGCAATTGCACTGTGGGGAATTTACCCCAAAGATACAGATGCAATGAAACGCAGGGACACCTGCTCCCCGATGTTTATAGCAGCAATGTCCACAATAGCCAAACTGTGGAAGGAGCCTCGATGTTCATTGAAAGATGAATGGATAAAGAAGATGTGGTTTATGGTTTAGGTATACAATGGAATATTATTCAGCCATTAGAAATGGCAAATACCATTTTCTTCAACGTGGATGGAACTGGAGGGTATTATGCTGAGTGAAGTAAGTCCATCGGAGAAGGTCAAACATCGTATGTTCTCATTCATTTGGGGCATATAAATAATAGTGAAAGGGAATATAAGGGAAGGAAGAAGAAATGTGTGGAAAATATCAGAAAGGGAGACAGAAGATAAAGACTCCTAACTCTGGGAAACGAACTAGGGGTGGTGGAAGGGGAGGAGGGCGGGGGGTGGGGGTGAATGGGTGACGGGCACTGAGGGGGGCACTTGACGGGATGAGCACTGGGTGTTATTCTGTATGTTGGTAAATTGAACACCAATAAAAAATAAATTTATTATAAGAAATAAATAAATAAATAGAAAGAAAGAAAGAAAGAAAAGAAAAGAAAGAAAAAGAAAGAGAAAGAAAAAAGAAAGAAAGAAAGAAGAAAGAAAGAAAGAAAGAAAGAAAGAAAAGAAAGAAGAAAGAAAGAAAGAAAGAAGAAAGAAAGAAAGAAAGAAAGAAAGAAAGAAAGAAAGAAAGAAAGAAAGAAAGAAGAAAGAAAGAAAAGGGAAGGGAAGGGAAGGAAAGGAAAGGAAAGGAAAGGAAAGGAAAGGAAAGGAAAGGAAAGGAAAGGAAAGAGGAAGGAAGGAAGAAACATGTTAGAACTAATAAATAAATTTACCTAAGTTTCAGGATATAAAATCAACATATACAAATCAGTTGTGTTTCTACACACAACAATGAACAACTTGAAAAGGAAATTAAGAAGTAATTCCATTTACAATAACATCAAGAAGAATAAAATATTTGGAATAAACTTAACCAAAGAAGTGAAAGATGTATACACTGAAACTAGAAAATATTGGTGAAACATTTTAAGACACAAATAAATGGAAAGTCATCCAGTGTTGTTGGAATGAAAGACTTGATATTATTTAGATGTCAATATTACCCAAAGTGATCTAAAGTCTAATGCAATCCCTATAATAATCCCCCAGGCAATTTTGCAGAAATAGAAAGTTTTATCCTAAAATTCATATGTAATTTTAAAAAATCACAAATAGCCACAACAATCTTAGAAAAGAACAGAATTGGAGGTTTTACATCCTGATTTCAAAACTTATGATAAAGTTACTGTGATCAAGACAATGTGGTACTAGCATAAAGATAGGCATGCAAACTAGTGGAATGGGACAGAGAGGACAGAAATAAACCTTCATGTCTATCGTCAAATGGTTTTAACAAGAGTCTAAGAGCACTTAATGGTGGAAAGAGCAGTTTTAACAAATGGTTTTTAAAAACCTGGATATCCATGTTCAAAGGAACAAAATTGAACTCTTCTCTTATACCATACACAAAAACTGTCTATGGATCACAGGCCAAATCATAAGAGCTAAACCCATAAAACCCTCAGAGGAAAAAAAAAAAGGGAGAATTTTATGCCATTGGATTTCGATGATTTCTTGAATATGATACTGAAAACACAGCAACTGAAGTGAAAACAGATAAACTCAACTAATTAAAATTAAAAGCTCCTATGAATTAAAGGACACAATCAACAGAATGAAAAGGCCACTAATGGAATGGGAAATATTGTTTTTTTGCAAATGATATATCAAATAATGTAATAAGAAGTTGATAACCAGAACGTATAAATAACTCAACAACAAGAAAGCAAATAACCCAATTATAAATGGGCCAAGGACTTGCATGGACATTTCTCCAAAGAAAGTACACAAATGGCAAATACAATTGTTCAACATTGCTAGTCATTAGAGAAATGCAAATCTAAATCATAATGAGGTCACCTCACAGCCATCAGGATGGCTGTTACCAAAAATGAAACAGAAAGTAATATGTGTAGTTAAGAATGGGTAATTATTGAAACCTTGTTCACAGGTGGTGGAAATAAAATGACACATTGCTATGGAAAACAGTATGGTAATTTTTCAAAAAAATTCAAAATAGAATAGTAAGTTTAATGGGTATAGACTTTGAGATTTGTATGATGAAAAAGTTCTAGAGATTGATTACACAACAATGTCAATATATTTAATATTGAGTTGCACAGTTCAAAATGTAAAAATGGTTAATTTCATGTTACATGTATTTTACCATAGTTAGAAAATAAAGCAGAAAAAGTGAAAATGACACACTAGGCTAAGATATTAACAGAGTGTTTATTTCCAAGAACTTGTACTGACTTCTTTTGAATTACACAGAAAACAGATGATATAAAGAAAAAGAAAATACAATAAAAATGGTCAGACATCTTCAAAATGTGCTTCACCAGAAAGGATATAGGAATGCCCAATAAGCACATAAAAAAGTGCTCAATATAATTAGCCCACAGGAAAATGCAAATTAAAACCAAAATGGGATACTATTTCACACCTACTAGAATGCTGGCAGGGATGTGAAGCAAATTTTATTTTACTCATACTGTTTTAAGGCCCACTCAGAGAAATAGCATGCTGCTTTTTATGCTAAATTTGGAAGATGGAAACTTAATCTGATGGAAATCTTTCGTCAGATTTAAGCGTCAACTCACTTCAGTTTCTCTACCTTCACTCTGGCAATGCTCCCAAGGCTAAATCAACATCATCCTCTCCTCAATCCCTGCAGCTCTGGTAATTAACTGCTCCTGCACAATTGGCTGCAGACCAGGCAGTCTCTCTTCCCATTGGCTTCTCTCTGTTGTATTGTCCTGAGGTGCCCTCAGGATGAATGAGGAAGGTTTATTTAGCCATAGTCCTGTTACAGCCTGGGCAAGGGTGGGGGCATTCATTGGTTTCCTTATAGTCTCAAGGTCTAATATGGTTTTCCACACCAGCATTAGGAATAAGGCCGACTCTATGACTTGGCTACGTCATAGATTTGGGTATGTTGCAGAGAACTCAGCTAGGTAAATCTAGGGCATGAGAAATATTTATCTGTGTGCCAAATATTCTGAAAGCGACCAAACACACATTTCATTCGGTTTTATCACACGTCTATGAGGTGGGTATTTTCACGGAGTATTAGAGAGGTTTAAAAGCTTCCATTGAGCTCATCCAGCTAGTAGGGAGCTGAGCAGGGATTTCAACACAGTTGTTGCATTCCTACCATTCTGTGTATGTGTGTGTGTGTGTGTTTAATCTAAGACTCATTATTGAGAACAGTTACCTGTTGAGGTACCTGAATCAAAATGAAAAGGAACCAGAGCCTGGGAATAAGTTAGCATAGTCAGGAACCCATAGCCCCAATCAATGGACTGGAAGAGAAAGAAGTGGCGGAGAGGATGGGTTGACCAGGAAACGTATGGACCCTTGGAAAGAAACAAAGGATTTCTCCCCGTATCACTGATTGTTGTTTTCAATGAATTGCTATCATTCTATGGTACTTAGGTAAATTACTGCACAATTCAGTGCTATGTACATGGACATAACTAATGAGTTCTGCTAATCATCAAAGTCAGAATAAAGAGGATACTTGAGTGAAACCTTGCCAGCTTCCTTGAAGTGTATGAGAATCTCACCAGGGGTTCAGAGTTCAAATAACTTGTGAATTTTTAAAATATGTCTTTCTGCTCAACAATTTCAGAATGTAGTGATGAAGAGGATTTGACCCACTGAATGAGACTTAGTCCCATGTTTTCTTTTGAGAATGTTCTTGGAGATAATAATTCACATATCATAATATTTACCCTCTGAAAGTGGGTAACTCAGTGACCTTTGGTTTCATCACAAAGCTGTGCAACCATCACCACTATCTAACATAAAAGCATTTCATCACCCCCAAAAAATCCTGACACCCATTAGTCAGCATTTGGCATTCCTCCCTCACCCAAGGCCTTAGAAATCGTTAATCTATATTTTGTCTCTATGGATTTGCCTATTTTGGACATTTAATATAGACAGAATCAAGAAATATATTGCCTTTTGTGTCTGGCTTTTTTCACTTTGGATTATATTTTTCAAAGTTCATCCAGAGTTGAATACTATTTCTTTGCATGAATGTACACATGGTGTTTATTTATTCATCAGTTGATAGACATTTGAATTGTCTCCAGTTGTTGTCTATTAGGAATAATGCTGCTATGAACATTTGTGTACAAACTATGTGGGTGTTTTTTTTTGTGTGTTATGTTTTCTAGTCTCTTCAGTTTATCATTGGAGTGGATTTTCTGGATCTTGCAGTATCTCAAAGTTTATCTTTCTGAGCACCTAGCAAACTGTATTTCAAGGAGGCTATATACCTATATAATCAAAACAAAGTATGAGGGTTCTAAACTCTCCATATCCTTATCAACATTAATAATTCTGTCCTTTTATTACAACTGTAGTAACCAGTGGGAAGTGATATCTAATCATGATTTTGATTGGCTTTTCCCTAATGACTAACTACATTTTATGCACTTATTTGCCAATTACATCTCTTCCTTGGAGAAATATCTGTTCAGATCCTTTACCTATTAAAACAAAACAAAACAAAACAAAACAAAACAAAACAAAACAACAACAAAAAAACAAAAAACAAAAAGCAAAAAACAAACCTGTGGAGGTAAAATTCAACATTAGCCATTTTAAAGTGAACAGTTCAGTGGCACTTAGTACATTCACAGGCTGCATGACTACCACTTCTAATCAGTTCCGAAAGCTTCAGAGCATTTTCAACAGCCCCCAAGGAATACTCATACCCCAAAGTGGTTATCCTACTCCCACTCCACATAGCACCTTGGAGCCATCAACCTGTTCTCTGTCTCTGTGGATTGACCTATTAAAGACATAAAAATAATTATGCAATATGTGACCTTTTGCTTCCCAGTTCTCACTCTAGGCATCATGTTCTCTTCCAGCATTCATTTGCACTGTAGCACATCATCAGAATTAGGTTTCATTCTATAGATAAACGATATTCCATTGTATGTGTATACCATAATTGGTTCACCCATTCATTGATTGATGGATATTGTATTGTTTCTACCTTTTAGCCAATGTGAATAGGAGTTTTATGAACATATGCGTACATATATGTATTTGTGAATTTGTTTTCAACTCTTTAGGGTATATACCTAAGAGTACAATGCCCAGGTCATATGATAATTTTATGTTTGACTGTCTAAGGAACTATAAGACAGTTCTTCACAGAAGATTAAACTGTTTACATTTCCATCAACAATATATGAGGCTCCGAATTCCTCCATAGGCTTGATGACACTTGTCATTTCAGTTTTTTGATGGCCATCCAAGTGGGTATGAAATGATATCTTGTGGTTTTGATATGCATTTCTCTAATGATTTGTGATATTTTGCATCTTTGTATGTGCTTGTGGGCTATTTACATGTCTTCTTTGGGTAATTGTCCATTTAAGTCATTTGCTCATTTTTTTAATTGGATTCTTTGTATTTGTTATTTTTTAGTTGTAAGAATTCTTTAAATAATCTGGATATTAGCCCCTTATTAGGTATGTAACATTTTCTCCCATTCAGTGGGTTGTCTTTCAATTTTGTGATAATGTCTTTTGATGCCCAAAATAGTTTTTAATTATCTATTTTTTGTTGTTGCTCATGCTTTTTATGTCATATCTAAGAGTCACGGTCAAATCCAGGATCATAAAGATTTACTTCTGGGACACCTGAGTGGTTCAGTGGTTGAGTGTCTGCCTTTGGCTCAGGGCATGATCCTGAGGTTCTGGTATTGAGCCCTGCATCAGGCTCTCCGCAGGGAGCCTGTTTCTCCCTCTGCCTGTCTCTTCCTTTCTCTGTGTGTCTCATGAATAAATAAATGAAATATTTGGGAAAAAAAAGATTTACTTCTATATTTTCATGTAAGAGCTTCATGGCTTTAGCTCTTTTATATAGGTTGTTGATCCATTTTGAGTTATTTTGTTTATTTGTTCATGGTGTTAGGTAGACGTCCTACTTTTGTTTTGTTTTGGTTTATGTTTTTGTCTGTGGATGTCCAATTTTTCTATTACCTTTGGTTGAAAAATTGTTTTTTTCCCCCAATAAATTATCTTGACAGTTTTGTCAAAAAGAAATCAATTGGCTATAGATAAATGAGATTATTTCTGAATTCTTAGTTCTATCCCATATGTCTACCTTATGCCATACTCTTTTGACTACGGTATCTTCATAGTAAGTTTTGAATTAGTCAGTGTGAGTGGTCTTCTAAATTTGTTTTTTCATTTTAAATTTTGTTTTCCCTGTTGTTTACTAATTCAATATAAATTTAAGGGTTGGCATTTTCATTTCTTCAAAAAGATTGTTCATAGAAGTTGAATTTAATCTGTGGAATGCATGGGATAATATGGTCATCTTTACAACATCGTATTTTTCATTTCACAAACACATAATATCTTTCCATTTATTTGGCTTCCTTTAATTTATTTCAGTAATGTTTAATTTATTTTAGTGTATATATCTTTTACCTCCTTAGTAAATTTATTATAGGTATTTAATTCTTCAGGATGCTATTGCAAATTAAACAGATATTTTTTAAACACTTCTTTTGGATTGTTTGTTGCTGGTTCACAGAAACAAAACTGATTTTTATATGTTGGTCTTGTACCTTGAAACTGTACCATATTTGTATAATAACTCAAGGAATTTTTTTGTGGATTATTTACAATTTTCCATGTATATCATCATGTCATATGTGAATAGACAATAGATTTCCCCTCCTTCCTTTTCCTCCCTTCCCTCCTTCTTTCCTTCTCTCTCTCTCTCTCCCTCTCTCTCTCTCTCTCCCTTGCTCCCGCCCTCCCTTCCTTCCTTCTATAAGTTGCTCTGGCTAGACTAGACCTTCTGATACAATGTTAAATAACAGTGACAAAAAGCATTATTTGTATTATTTATGTTTTTGGAAGAGGGATCCCTGGGTGGCGCAGCGGTTTGGCGCCTGCCTTTGGCCCAGCGTGTGATCCTGCAGACCCAGGATCAAATCCCACATCAGGCTCCCGGTGCATGGAGCCTGCTTCTCCCTCTGCCTATGTCTCTGCATCTCTCTCTCTCTCTGTGACTATCATAAAATAAATTTTAAAAAAATTGAAAAAAAAAAGGAAAGTTTCCAGTATTTCGTCAGTAAGAATGATGTTAGCCTTGGATATGACCTTGTTATTTTGAGGAAGTTTCTTTCTAAGTTTTCTAAATGTATTTATCTAGGAAGGGTTTTGAGTTTTGTCAAATGCTCTTTCCGTGTCACTTGAAAGGATCATGTGTCCCTCTCTCCCTTTGATCTATTTAAGTGCTGTATGATGTTGATTTATTTTCATATACTTAACCACCCTTACATTTCTTGGATAAATCCCATGTGATCATGGCACATAATCTTTTTAGTAGACCATTAGATTTGGTTTGGCAATATTCTGCTGAGGATTTTTTCATGTATATTCATATGGGATATTTGTCTGTGGTTTTCTTGTATTGTCTTTGGTGTTGCTAGGATGATTTTTATTTTACAGAAGGAGTTAGAAATATAACCTCCTTTTTATTTTGTGAAATATTTTGGGAGGGATTGCTATTAATTCTTCTTCAAATGTTCAGCAAAATCTACTATGAAGCCATATGATCCTGCACTTTTCTTTCTTGAGTGGTTTTGATTACTCAAATCACTTAAGCTGTAATAAGTCTAGTAGAATTTCTATTTCTTCTTGAGTCAGTTTTGGTAGCTTGTGTTTTTTAAAGAAATTTCTCTATTAGATCCAGGTTAACTATTTTGTAGGTGCATATTTTTAACAGCATTCTCTTATAAAATGAATGAATATTATGGATACCTGGTCAGCTCAAAAGGGATCACAATTACTTCAATCTATGTCCCTGAATTAAGGAGGAATTTATAGAAAGAATGCTTTAATTATCTAATGTCTCTCTTAGTCTTGATGGATAGCTTGGAGTGAAAACTATTTCTCTTTTTTATAAGAAACTGCATCTATTTTTACCACTGCATTAAGTTAAGCTTTCAGTGTATTGAATAGTACTTCAGAGAAGTATCTGGATCTCATTATTGGAGAAAAATAGAAAAGTATCTGGGTTACCAATATGCAACTGCTTTTACTCCATTACAATTTCTTGATAATTCTTTGTCTCTAGGGATATTTTCTTTAAGATTCAATCACACTGCATTCTGATGTTTTATAAAAATACAGTCAAGATACTGCCCACTCTGTTTCTCATTTCTTTTGTTCAAAGACTCACAGAATCTCTTACAACTTGGATTCAATTCCAGTAAAAAAATAATTGCATCCAAAGACAAAGGAAATAAGTTTCCTTTTTCAAACAATGTATTATTCTTTTTACTGAATATTCCAAGAAATTTAGGATTAAATTCATCAAACAAATATTATTATCTGTTATTCCCCACTGCTCAGATACAATTGTCCTAAAGCTTCCTAAATGTGTTCTTTTATCTTGCCTTGAAATAATCTTTTAGAAATAAGTAAATTGCCAGGAATTGAAGGAAGAGCTGAGCATAGGCTTATCATTTTAAAGATTGAAAAACATGTGCAGCAAGAGTTTTACCCATATTTTTACCCATGTTTAAGCTTGCGTCTTTCGCTGTATTTTATTCCTTTTATTACATTTATACTCTACATGGCTTTATAAAATAGAAACACATTACTGGGAATGCATCTAGATACATGGAAAAGAAAAATAGATCTAGCATTTATTGAGTAATAGGTTTCTAGGTTTCTAGGCCTGTTATAAAAATCACATTTTATTCCTTATTAACAATGGGTAAAGTAAGACACCAAAGTCTAGAGGGAATTATTTTTTGAAAAAGTTGAAATATCGGGACCCCTGGGTGACTCAGCGGTTGAGCCTCTGCCTTCAGCTCAGGGCATGATCGTGGGGTCCAGCATAGAGTCCTGCATCAGGCTCCTTTCAGGGAGGCTGCTTCTCCCTCTTCCTATGTCTCTGCCTCTCTCTGTTTCTCTCATGAATAAATAAATAAAATCTTAAAAAAAAAGAAAAAGAAAAAGTTGAAATATTTGCATAAGTTCAGAGTATCATTTGAAACTAGCCCCATCACTATTAAAGCATTAACTTTTTCTCTGATTTGTTCAGTGGCCCATACTAAAAACACAGTTCAGCAAAATTGGACTATTAACTTAAAGTAAAATATCAAATCAAGTATGACAACTGGAGATTTGTTGTGTTAAAATATTTTTTCCTTATTTTTTAAAAGATTTTATTTATTTATTCATGAGAGACACAGAAAGAGGCAGAGACATAGGCAGAGGAGAAGCAGACTCCTGTGAGGTCCTGGATCATGACCTGAGCCAGGGGCAGACGCTCAGCCACTGAGCCACTCAGGTATGCCAAATCTCTTTTCTTCTTTGAAAATTCTCTGTTAAACATTATAAACACTGAAATAACTTGAAATAGCAGAATGAAACCATTCTGCAAGCTTCTTAATACTGATAAATTAACATTGATAAATTAGCACCAGTTTTGTCAATGAGATGGGCAGTTGTCCACCTCTTCACCTTCCACCTTTTCATGATTTGGATACAGACTTACATAGATGTGATGACTGGAGCTATAGCAACCACATCAACCATGAGAGGAAGGCTGAGTACATGGGCTAAAAAACTGTTGAACTACTGACTTAATCAATGGTCACTGACCTCTGAATTTTATTTTACAGAAGAAAACCAATATCTATTTGTCTAAGTTACTGTAACTAGTTTTCTGGCACACATTTTGGCTGACATATTCTTAACTGATACTGGTTGGCTAATCCTATCATCCAGATATAATCAGATTGCAAGTTTATAGTACACATCAATTAATTCTGTATCTTGATTCCTTAAATTTAACTGAATCAAGGAAAGCCTTAAGACACCTCCTAGTCTACTCTTCTTGTATCTCCCATGATTTTAGGCTGCTTTCTCTGGATGTGACACTATGCAGAGCAGTAAGCAGCACCTCTGCAGGAGCATTTCTGGGACTCCCCCAGTTTTTGCACTTTGTAGAATAAAAGTGCCATAAAGATCCATTTCTAATTATCAAACCTCAGCTCACCATCATTTATTCCTTGGATAATTGCAGTAGTCAACTAACCAACCCCCTTGCATACCCTCTTCCAATTTGTTGTCCATATAGCAGTCAGAGTAGATTTGCAGTGATCCACAACTCTTTTTTTTTTTCTTTATATCTATCAATTGCTTCACATGACATACCTCACGATGCCCTGTGTCTTGTGCCACTGCCTCCCACCATCATTGATGAACTTTTGGCTACAACTTTAGGTATGTCAAGCTCTGCCTCACCCTGGGTCCTTGCACTTGCTTGGAATGTTCTTCCTTTGACTTTGCTTGTGGTTGGATTTTTGCATCCTCTGTAATTAACTTTTATTTCCCATTAAAGAAGGCTTCCATGAGCAACCTGTTTAAAATACTTTTGGGGCACCAGGATGACTCAGTTGGGTAAGTATATGACTATTGATTTTAGCTTATGGTTATGAGACCAAGCCCCAGGTCAGCCTCCACACTGGACATGAAGCCTGATTAAGATTCTCTCTCTCTCTCCCTCTCCTCCCTAGGTCCCTCACTCCCAGCCCACATACTCTCTCTCTCTCTTAAAAAAAAAAGTATTTTCAAGTTATTCTGTCTCCCAGGAATTTGCTTATTTATTTTTGAATACTCATCATCATTTCTAATTACTTTTTTTTTTTTACTTATTTGTTTATTTGGTAATGTCTGTGTTTGTAACTAGAATATACGTTCCACAACGTATATTTGTAACTAGAATATATGTTCCACAACGTTCCACAAATATATGTCTGGATTTATATCATTATGTCTGGATTATTATCTATTATGTTACTACCCCCAAGAATAGAGCCTACACATGAGAATAAGAGGTTCTCAATAAGTGGTTATTTAGTGAATAATTGAATAGTTGGCTGATATTAGCAGACCAGTGAAATAGGGATCTCTAAAATGGGGACCACTCAGCACAAAGGTTAACAGGAGGATAAGGATATGCCACAGAGTCCCTTTTTGTAATTACCAAACCAAACAGGATTTTGATTTCTGTTCTATTTTTTGTTTTTATTTTTCTATCTTTACTCAAGTATGATCAACCAATAAAATTATATATATTTTAAAAATTATATATATTTAAGATGCACAATTTGTTTTTGATATAACTTATGTAATGATTACCATCATAAACCTAATTAGTACCCATCACCTCAGGTAGTTACTGTGTGTGTTTAAGTGTGTCTTTGTATGTGTGTGTGGAGACACGAGAGAGATCTTAAGGAATTGACTCATGAAATTGGCAAGGCTGGCAAGTTCAAAATAAGCAGATTGGAAACCCAGGAAAAAGTTGATGCTGCACTTTAAGTATGAAGACAGTCTACAGGCAGAAGCATCTCTTCTTCTAGGAGATCAATCTTTTTCTATTCTGGTCTTCAACTGATTACACGAGCCTCACCCACATTATGGAAAGTAATCGGCTTTACTCAAAGCCTACTGATTTAAATGTTAAAGCTCATTAAAAAAAAAAAAAAAACCTCCTCAGAAACATCTAGAGTGAAGTTTGAGCAAATATCTGGACTATGATTTAAGTTAGGACATAAAATTAACATCACACCAAGTAAAAACATTAAAGATAAATTTAGTATGTTCCCTTAGGTCATTTTGTCCCTCTTTTCCATATCTCTAGTATCTGATAAGAATTAAGTTCTTTAGGGAAAAAATATTTTTAATTACTTAATTTTAAGAAAGAATTCAGTTTTTTGTTTTTTGTTTTTTGTTTTTTTAAGAATTCAGTTTTTTAAAGAGAATCTAAAATATTGGAGACTTATTAAAGGAAGAAGGTAAAAGGAAGAAAGAATTTCTTCAGTATCTTTTCATAGTCAGTTATAAGGATCATCTTAAGAAATTGGTTTAGACATTTTCAATCCTAATTAATATATATTAACTTATTCACTAGGGTACTAATAATTCATTAGAATTTATAAATTAAATCTTGTTACTTTTCAAAACAGAAGCTGGGGACAGGCTGCTATAAATTCCCAGACCAAGGGAAGACACTTCACATGTGAGCATGGCAGAGAAGGTGAGTGTGTGCTCATGGAGAATTTGAAGAGTAAATCAAGCCCAGGTATATTGGCAGCTTGTAGAAGGCCCAAATAAATGATAATGATAAGAACTAGACTCCTTTTGAAGGATGGAAGCCTTGCCTAAATTAACATCTGAAAAATTTCACACTGACATGTTCTGCATTGGGATTGAAGGTAAAACTTTCCTTACAGAATTAAAATTGCAAAAATATATTTTGCCTGGTCCATCAAACATGTAGGAAAACATTGTTAAAGCAGTATTACTACCAGTTTGTGAAAGTATATTGCTTTTTAGTTCAAAGTGGGTTTCAAATTTTACTGGTTTTCCATTTGCATTCTTTGGAGTAGTGAGGCCCTGTGGAATATAAACTTGCTAATGCAATACCACGTAAGCCTTCCTGAAAATACATTTGCTTAGAACTTCTAAACAAGTTTGAAAATCAAACTCAGGCCATTAAAATTGATGGTTTGACTTCTAAAATATACGTATTGTCTCCTGGACATGTCTCACCATTGGTACCCAGTAAAAGAGACACAGAAAATGATTAAAGATTTAAGACAATAGGCCTTAACAAAAAATATTTAGATGCAAAATTTACATGAACACTTTCAGTGAACCCAAGATAGAGATTCCTGGGTTGACAAGAGTGCTAACTACCATGTGCTTGGAGACGCTTTTGCTGATGGAGATGGTGTGGCCATGTCAAGTCCATCTGTGATTGAGGAATGCCTAGAAAAAGAAAGTACTTCAGATCAGTGGTTTTTAATATATTCTCTCTCTGGAGAGAGACTGGATTGTCTGGAGAAGTCTATGGACCCCCTTCCCTTCTCAAAATAATGTGAGAACTGCACAGATACTTAAGATAGGGGATTAAAGGCACGTCTAAACAGGTATCAAAAAATTACCGTAAAGCAAATTCACTATATAGATATTAAAATGTGCAGTTCTTTATTAAAGGATTAAATAAAAATATATAGAGGCAGGCATCATAAATAAGAAAATAGTAGAGTAGTAATGAGTATAAAAATCTTGAGAAACCTGCAAAACTTGTATAATGTAATCAGAATCTATCTTTAAATTCAGTTGGTAGCAAAACACTAGGTATAGTACTATGGTTAGCTAAGTTCGTAATGGAAAGATGAGCTACATTTCCATTAGAAGTTAGTGAAAACAAAAATTGTCTTTCCCCCCCATTCAAAGTTACAAATATTTTGGAGGTCTGTGAAACCCAGGCTGACAGGCTGAGAACTCTTACACAATAGTTCTCAGCCTTAAGATCAGAATCACTGGGGAGTTAAAAACAACAACAACAACAATAGCAACAACAACTAACACTTGAAGTACTCTCTCAGGGATTCTAATTCTATCAGCCTGGCTTTCAGCCTGAACAAAAATAATGGGATTTTATGGAGAATGTGTGTGTGTGTGTGTGTGTGTGTGTGCCTATGCGCACCTGCATGCATGCCACTGAACTCTTATGCTTCTGGAAGAACACACCATTTTGAATATCGATAGTATTGCCTGTGAAATAAACACCTACTTTTTGTCATTTTCTGCATCCTTAACACTCAACACACTCCTTCAGAATCTTTTAACAAAACAGTCTTGCATTACTTGTCATTTTAATCATTTTAAAGCGATTGCTTCTGCCATTTTTAAAGATGAAATGCTCTAAGAACTTACATGTACTTTAAATATCATTTGCATTATGATATAATTAATTTCTAAAAATGATTCTCTAAGGGGATTTGCTGGTGGGATTCTAGGGTTTTAATTTCAACTTAAAAATTCAGCTAAAAAATTGTTTTTTCTGTTTCTGACAGTTTCTTTACTCCATCATTGCAAACATCTTGCTCTTACAAACAGCTTCTGCACTTTCTTGTTGCAATTGTCCTGGCTTGTAAATTCAATTTGTCTGTATGTGTGAGGAGCTATGAGCAGGAGCATATAGGTAAAAGAGCACAGAGAAGGATATCAGGAATCAGAGGGGGGAGAGCTGGAAGCCAAGACCTGAGGAAATGTGGGAGTTTTCATACAGGTGGAAGAAAGGAATTTGGTTAAAGGGAAGAAGCTCTTTGGCAGAAGAGAAAAAGTAATGAACAAAACTAAAGGTGAGAAAGAGCAAAGACTCTGAGAACCAAAATAACTTGGAATGTCTGAAGTTTAGATTTTGGAATGGAAGCAGTGATAGAGAAGGCAGTAGAGAATATAGATATTTCCTCCATGGCCAACACTCTAAGGAAGTTTAGTCTTACTTCCAAGAGCCAGGGGAAGGCCCTGAAGATTTAGGCAGTGAAGATAGTTACCTGGTATGACAAAGATGCCAAATATATTTTTCCAGTCCTGCCTTTATTCCAGCAACCCCAGACTCATGAATCAGGCACTTCTTCCCTGTCCACTGGGAGAGCTAAGGGAGCACCTCAAACCTAAGAAACTTAAAACCAGGCTCTTCAAGCTTCCTTTGAACCCATTTCACCTAGAATTTTTTTTCCATCTGAATTATGGAAGCTGCAAACTTCTGTTTTCTGAGGACAAAGCCTGGAGGCATCCCTGATTCTTTCTCACTCATATAGCACATGTAGCAGCATATCTGAAAATCCTGTATTCTTTACCTTCAAAATACATTCATATTTGATGACTTCTCACCACCTCCAAGGTACTGCCCATCTTCCCATACCTGCATTGTGACAGGAGCTTCTCAACTGGGCTCCTTAGCTCCATCCCTGACCACTCTGCATCTATCTTCAGCATGACAAGGAGCATGATTATTTTAAAGCATAATTATAGTCATGTCACTACTCCACTCAAACCCTGAAATGACCTATAATTCGCAAGGTAAAAGTCCAACACTCTCATGATGGTTAAAAGCTATAAATACCATTATTCCCATAGTTGTGACTTCTTAACTGCATCTCCTTCTACTGTCCTAATTCCCTTTATGCTCCCAGCACATTTCCGTAGGGCTTGGTGGAATAGGTACACTCTACTTCAGGACCTTTAATGGGCTCTTCTTTGTCTACTACACTACTCCCCTAGTTACACTCTATTGCACCTTCAAGTTTTTGTTCAAATGTCCTGTGCACACCAAGCCTACTCTGACCACGTTGTTTTCATTTTCTGTAACATTTACCAAGTGCTATGGTACTTCTCAAAAATGTATTATACTTACTATCTACTGCCCCTTCTCCCCTCTAAAGTGTGGATCCACAAGATTTGATTAATGTTTAGAACATAATTATCTCTCAACAAATATTTTGGAATCAGTAAATGATAAAGGTAGGGAAGGACATTGCTATAGTCTTTACTTTGCAAAGTGATATGGCATGGACTTGGGGAATAGAATGGGTGGCTTTTATGATATACCATGTGGGCTAAGGAAGCAAGAGGAAATACAGAATTCTTGGGGCACCTGGGTGGCTCAGTCATTTGGGCATCTGCCTTCGGCTCAGGTCATGACCCTGGAGTTCCAGGATTGAACCTCACATTGGACTCCCTGCTCAGGGAGGAGTCTGCTTCTCCCTGTGCTCCTCACCCAGCTCGTACACTCTCTCTGTCACTTGCTCTATCTCCCTTTCAAATAAATGAATAAAATCTTTTTAAAAAACACGTAGGGTTCTGGTGCAACAAACAGCATAGATGAAGGTGGCATTTACTGGGATTCAGGATGCCAGAACATAAGCAGATAGTAGTGGAAAGATGGTGATTCCAGCAAAATTAGAAACACCCAGAGAGATGTACCCAAGAAGCACCTAGTTCAGATGTATACAAATAGGTTTTTATATGAAAATTAACAGCAGGAAAGAAGCATGGAAAGAGTAATCCAGGAGTAGATGGCAGGATGTGCTAATAAAAGGATGGAAATTGAAGTCCGTGGAGAAGAAAGATCATCTAGTGGATAGAAGGGTGGACAGAAAAGAATAGTTGAAAAATGAAAAGAATAAACTATAGGATAGAACCATGAGTAACACAAACATTTAAGGGGCAAAGTGATCAAGAAGAAAATCTCTATGAGATAAATTAAGAGAAATCACGGTGGGTAGAACATCCTCAGCATTCTAGATGCTGAGTGGAGTGTTTGAAGAAATTGTTGGCCAAATGCCATGGACATATAAAGTAATTTTTAAGGTATGAACATTTTCCAATGGTTTTAGCAATGGGGGGGCAGATATTGAAAATATGTGAGAGAGTTTAATAAAATACCCCAAAATTTTATTTAAACAAAGCTTAACTCTGAAGGAGAGGAGAGAGGTAAGGCAATAGTTGGGAAGAAATGAGAACTTGAAGAAATGTTTTATTTATATGAGAGACACATTAGTATATTTAACTATGAAGGGAAAGAGCAAGAAGAGAGGGACTATTGAAAGAAAGACAAAATGGTCCTAAAATGATGAAATGACTTCCAAGGAAAGTGGGCATACAAACATGGAATGAGCATTTCACACAAGATGCTATTCCCTCCTTTTTGAAAGAAAGTGAGACAAAGATATTCATTTTTCAAGTGTGCTTACTGGAATTTGCAGAAGTCCTGTCTGGTGTCTCTGTGTTTCTGGGGATATAAGAAGTGATGTTCCTCTTTTGACAATAATGGAAGATACTATGTTGGAGTAGAAAATCAAGGATGAGGAAGAGGAGAGTAAGGGGTTTTCATGGAGGGAAAAAAGGTCCAGGTGGATTGGCTGATGTTACCAATCTCATCTCATGCAAACTTACCTTGACCATCATTCTCAGCTATGCTAATTTAAAATTCTCTGTTATGGAGGTCCCATCCAGGTGAAGCCTTAGGCCAGCACTTTTCCTCTGTCTGATATAATGTGAAGATTGTTCTATTTAAATTAGAAACCAGCCCTCTATTCCCACCATAGTGCTCTTTATTCTCTTCACATGTCTAACAATGTGTCCTTTATAAGTTTATTTCTGTCTTTTGCAGAAACTGAAACATCATGTTAAAAAGAGGCCATTTTATTATTTTATTTTACTTTATTTCATTCTGTTTCATTCAATTGTCATTGTAATTCCAACATCTAGCAGAGTAGTTGGCATGATGTAGGTGATCAAGTATTTGATGATAAGTTGAATAAATTGGATTCATGCTGGCACTCGCCAAAAAAAAAAAAAGCTGACTCTAAAAGACATAATTATACAATGAATAAAAATGGAGGAGTTTGGAACTTAATTTTAGACTTAGGAAATTTAAAATAAACAAAGTTAATCAAAGGAAATAAAAATGTAATTTGCAAACTTATGTAAATCAAAAATAAATTCCAGATCAGGATTTTAGTAGAACTTAATGAATTAGATACCATGTTGGCTACTTGGATCTACAAATATGAAATAAGGGACTTTCAGAAAATGAAAAGTAAGATAGCTCAATCGATTGATCAATAGATAGGCAGATTATCTGTGTATCTATCTAACAGCAGAGAATAAATATGGAGACTCAAAAATCATTGGCAAATAAAATGTGCAACCCTGTACTGTTAAATTTGAAAATCCTAATGAAAAGGTTTTTTTTCCCAAAAGACATAAATTGCCCAAATTGTTGCAATAACAAGCGAAAAAGCTGAATAGACAAATAATTATAAAAGTAGCTGTAAATGTTTTTCAAGACTTTTTCTTGAAAATGCTCTAGGGAACTCCCAAGCAAAGCAAAAAAACTGGATACAATTGATTTTTTCTCTATCTTTTTCTCTCAATTGTTCACTGAAAGGAATTATGGAATATAAAAATAGTCAGAAATCTGTGGCAGTGCTGTGAACCTGTAAAGAAATCTCTCTATATATTTAAAGCTTAAGTTTTTAAAAGTATAGCAAAGAAGGAACATGAAGAAAGCACCTGTCAGAAAACACCCAACTGTAAAAAAAAAAAAAAAAAAAAAAAGTCAGTGTGCTGGCAACCAAGAGAGTCCTATTCAGAAACAACCCAAAGGGAGGGCCAAGGGCATGGCAAATAGTGGTGTGCATATTTTGATGTCATTAAATATACTAAGAAGTCATCTTAGGGCTGAAGCCATATTGATAATGAGTTTGCACTGGGACTTCCTTACCAGTTCTGACATGGGCAACTTGTTCTTAGGTGTCATCCAGTAAAGGCATCTTCTTCATTGAGTCATTAATAAGGCCAGTCATACAGGCGAATGGTAGGCAATTCTTGGCTGCTCCACCAAGGAGACAAAGAAAATACATACAACAAAGTGCTGCAGGTCTGTATTTCCACTTGCCCTGCCTTCTCAATTTAACTTC
The DNA here is from genome assembly GCF_018345385.1 of Vulpes lagopus. Classification (NCBI taxonomy): domain Eukaryota; kingdom Metazoa; phylum Chordata; class Mammalia; order Carnivora; family Canidae; genus Vulpes; species Vulpes lagopus. The sequence continues at coordinate 128,104,020 of NC_054827.1, read as the reverse complement.
ATTTCCAGATTTTACAAACAGTTGAGTGAAATAGCTGCAAAAGACTTTAAATTTGATCATAATTTTTCTCCCTACATTATTCTATAAAAGTTAGATAAAAGAACTTTATTTGTGAGAACTCTCTTGGTTATTAGTGTTGAAAAATCAATTAATGGCTGAGTAATATTCCATTGTATACATAAACCATGACAAATACCCACCATTTGCTTCGACGTGGATGGAACTGGAGGGTATTATGCTGAGTGAAATAAGTCAATCGGAGAAGGACAAACATTATAGAGTCTCATTCATTTGGGAAATAAAAAAAATAGTGAAAGGGAATAAGGGGAAAGGAGGAAAAAATGAGCGGGAAATACCAGAAAGGGAGACAGGACATGAGAGATTCCTAACTCTGGGAAATGAACTCGGGGTGGTGGAAGGGAAGGTGGGCGGAGGGTGGAGGTGACTGAGTGACGGGCACTGAGGGGGGCTCTTGATGGGATGAGCGCTGGGTGTTATTCTATATGTTGGCAAATTGAACACCAATAAAAAAATAAATGTATTTAAAAAAAAGAAAAATCAATTAAAACTACCTTATTGCAAAGAAAAGCTGGTGCCCTTGGTATGAAATTGAAAAGAATGTGGATAGATAAGTTTTTAGTGCCAAACCTAGGGTGTGATGTTTTGGGGATGGAAGCTCAAATAATAGCACCAAGTCCCCCCACTTGACTTTCTTCTCCGTGCAACTTTGTTTTCATTGTTTGTTGCCTTTTATCTTCTGCAGATAAATTTCTCCATTTTGCTGAGGAAATAACTTCAAGAACCCTGAGTTTATGTCTTTCTTAAAAGTTATGATGCTTCTTTGCATCTGCCTGCTATGGGTTACAAATCCATGCCTGTACAAGTTGCTCTGGGTAAGAGGATGGGGCACACTTATTATCAGTCAGTTGTGGTCAACTACCCATTCTCACGGCAGGCAAGGGAATAGTGACAACCTTCTGCTTCCCTCACAATATAGAATGAAATCTTCCTCAGAAAGAAATTGTACTATTAGAAGCAAGAAGATAGTGTGTGGGTGGAGAAAATAAACATCTCATCGATATGCTATAATTGTTGACATAACCTAACCATTTTCTGAAGAAAGCATAAATGAAACTGTAGAAGGATAAGGTAGAGAAAAAACTTGCACAGGCATATTTAAGATATAACAACAATATTCCTGAAAAATAGATGTTCTGAAAAAATGAGAATTATACTACAGAAAATTTCTAATTCAGCAAGATATAAATACCTACTATTTTTGGAAGTAACTTTAAATTTAGATTCTCTTAGTGTAAGCAACCACTACTACACAGACAGTAGGACCCCAAGTTGAACAACGCTGAACACCATCTTCCGGAGCATCTTCCAAGGGCTGGATTGGTTGTAGCTCAGAGATAGCCTGAATAGGAAACAGATCCTCCTCCCGAGGGATTAGGGAAAACTAGAGGTAACATGTGGATATCATGTTCTCTCTTCTATACACATAAACTCATAATTCAGATCCCATCTTGGAGAAGAGAAAAGAAAATGGTTAGAAACTACAAGACTAGTCATTTTACCTAAAGACCCAGTAATTATAAGTGATACCATATTCTTTGGGATTAGACTAAATTCAGTAATTTTATTTCCTTTGTTACCAGTTGAAGGCTCATGAAGACATTCACACACTTTGAAGAATATGAAGAAACTGTATTTCTTACACTCATCTGTGTTATAACATGAGGAAATCTATGCCACTTTCTAAAAAACTCATCTGTGAAACGAAAAGAAATAGTTACAGAGAAGGCATAGTGTGAAATTAGGAAACGTTACATAGAAAAGGAAACCATTTTTGTCAAAGTGATTTTAAACTCACGAAAGACGGTAATTGCTGTAGTGGAACAGATTGAATAGTTAAGAATAGTGAAGGAGTAAAGGGGAAAAATGAGAAGTTTTCTCAGAATTCTAGGAAAAGAATGGAAAAATAAAAATTAAGAAAAGATAAAAATAGGGTGCCTGGGTGGATCAGTTGGTTGAGCATCTGCCTTCGGGTCAGGTGATGCTCTCAGGGCTCTGGGATCCAGCCCCCAAGGCAGGCTCCCTGCTCAGCAGGGAGTCTGCTTCTCTCTTCACCCCTCTTCCCCACCCCCTTCATGTTCTCTGTCTCAAATAAATAAATGAAATCTTAAAAAAAGAAGAGGAAAGATAAAAGCATGAATCTGAGCTAGGATATGGTTTATAGAGAATTTAATCAAGAACAATGAAAGTACTCAAACATTAGAAGAGGGAAAATGAATACAACTACAGACACAGAAGGTGTTTAAAGTATAAGCGGATTCAAATCTATGCTAATATATTTGAAAATCTCAAGAAAATGAATAATTTTAACAAGATATTAATTATGTAAATTGACTCAAGAACTTTGAAAAATTGAATAGATCAATGAAAAGGAGACAATTTAACACTGTCAAAAAGTACCTCAAAATATGTCTGCTTTAGGCAGTGTTTCACAGGCAAGTGCTTTCAAACATTCAAGTGACAAATTATTTACATGCTACACAAATTGTTGCCAATCATACAAAAAAAATGGGGTGGGAAGGAAGCTTCCAAGTACATGTTTGAGACTAGTTCAATCATTGTAGCTGAACTGACAAAGATGGCATAAGAAAACTTTATTCCTACTTAAGACTTGAAATGGGTAAACTTTAAATAAAAACTAGAAAAATGCAATTGGCAGTACATTTTCAAAATAAATCTCCATGCCCCAGCTTAGTAGGACATTGTGGGAATAAAGAGACGCTTAACATTTGGCATTCATTACTTTAGTATATCGTTTCACTTGGTCAAATAAGAAAAAAAGTCAAATAATTATTTAGAAAGATTCTGAAATGATGTTCTGTAATATGACACATCCATTACATAATCCATAATAATGATCCATCATAATCTGTAATTTAAAAAGTTTGCTTCTAACAAATGGAATGTGAGCAAGATTTCTATGTGCAGTAAAGTTAAAAGAAAAAAAAATTCTAGGACTTTGGAATTTTAAAACTTGAATTTAAATGCATGGGATTGGAAATCACAGACATATGGTACAAAACTTGGCTCTGGCACAGCCATCTTCATGTCTTTGGGCTCTTATTAACCTTTTAGGAGACCAAAGGCAGCCTTATCTCTTTCCTGGAATTGGGTGAGATTTGTTAATTGTGACTTTGTTTAAATAAACTAGGTATTTGTGTTTTAAAATGTTTAACCTTGTCAAAAAGTATTTGTAGTATTATATTGAATTATATTGATGAACTCAAGGACATAGAGTTGAGTCTCACATGGATATATTATTATTATTATTATTATTATTATTATTATTATCATTACTGTTTTTAATTATATTTGCAAAATTGTTTTTATTATGCCACAGGTTATCTAACCATTATCCTGGGTCAAGAGCTAAGGGACAGCATTTAAGCTTAATGATAATGATTTTTTAGTGGGAATGGCAATAATGTTTCAAAACAAGTCATATAGCTAGGTGAGAAAAGATACAATGGTCTCAAATTATTTTTGGAACAAGGCAAGATGTGGGGAGAAAAAACTGTAGATAATTTCTAAGCAGTCACATAGAGCTTTAAGACTCATCCTGAAGTTACCATGGATTGTGTCTACTGAGCCTCATGGTGAATCGATGGTTACATGGAACAGGCATTTTTTAGACCCAGAGTTCAGATAAGGAAATCAGGACATGGTGAATTTAAGCAACCACTCTGAGGTAGCACATCTAGTAAGTGGCAGGACAGGAAACTGGAATCCAGGTCTTCAAAGCCCTTGTCTGGATCTGAGAAACAAACTCGAGATGGAGTGCCCATCAATGGCCACACCATTACATTCCTCTCCAGGAGTCAGGGAGTCAATACTCCATGTTATCATGGACAGAGTTTATAATTTACAGTAGTGGAGAGTCACCCCCTCATTTTGCCTTTCAGTGTAATCACTGGGATTTCTTCATAACATACAGTAAAAATACAACCCCTTTCCTTTCTCTAGTGGCATTAGGTCTGGCCAAGACCCCTACCCACCATATTGACTGTGTGTCTAAGTCTCTTTCTCTCAGAAACCCCCCCTACCAGGGATTACCAATGAACCCATGAAGTATACAGAGGTCAAAAGAAGAGCACACTAACTTTCATCCAGAAAATGAGACATTGCTGATGTTGTGGCTTGAATTGTATCCCCCCAAAATATATGGAAATCCTCACCCCTGGTACCTATACATGTGACCTTATTCAGAAAAAAAGGGTCTTTACAGATGTAATCAAACTAAAATGAGATTATACTAGAATTGGGTGGGCTTAATCTAATATACTGAGGTCCTTATATGAAAAGAAGAGACACAGGGACAGAGGCCCACAGGAAGAATGCCATGTGATGTGATGATGAAGGTAGAGATTCGAGAAGTAAGACGTACATACCAAAGAACTTCAAGGACTGCAGGAAACCACCTGAAGGTAAAAGAAAGACATTGGGCAGATTGTCCTCTGCTGTCCTGAGGAAGAACCTGAACCTGCCAACATGTTGATGTTGGACTTGCAGCCTCCAGAACTATGAGAGAATAAATTCTTGTTTGTGCAACTTTGTTATGGCAAACCCAGGAAATTAACACGCCAGTGCTGAAAGATCCACACATCCTGTTTTGGGATTGGGTTGCTTCTGGCAGTGGGAGAATGTCACACCTAAATACTCACAAGCTCAGTTCTCTTAGGGGCTCAGGTCTCTTTACTCAGTGTGGTCTTCCATGGGGAACTGGGGGCACACTCTCCATGCTTAGCTTGGCACACAGCACCCCTTACCAGTGGTGGCAATTGAATTCCTCAACAATTTCAGGTTCAAATGCAAACATTTTCCTATAATGTGTGGGTAACCCTAGAGGCATTCATACCACTCTCTTCATTGGCAATAGAACTCTCTACTACAGAATGCCAGGGCAGCCTTAGGAGGCCTCCACCTTCTTAAGCAAGTTTTCCCTTTGTCCTTAAAAGCAGCAAGTTCATTACTAAATCCTCCCTAGATGGTAAAAATCCATAGGACAAAAATTTGAAGGAGGATGGGAAAGGAGCAGTCAGGTCCAATGGGGGCTTTGTGGGAGGGAGGACATTTTTCATTTCATCATAGTGATCCACCTCCCAAGACTAAAACAAAACAAAAGTTATATCAATAACCTTTCATCTTCCATTTATCCCAAATTCAATTACATCCGATTCCCTTTCCATGTAAGTGTGAACAGCCAAGATGGGGTATTCCACAATGATGGCTTTTACTGGGGGAGGTAGGAAAATAAGTAAACAAGCAAACAAACAAACAAACAGGGAAAGGTATTGAACAGAGGAATGGCAGCATTTGACTAATAGATGATGAAAATCATGCGCCACATGGTCGATGCTGAATGAACTTGTATTACACAAACAGATGCAGGCATAAAGAAGTAAAGAAATGCTCATAGATGGCCTGGTCTTTGCAGTCCCTTGTTTTTGTTTTTTTCTGTGTGTTTTATTTTCTTTTTCACTTTTTGTCTTAATGTCTCCCCACATACACTGCGAGTCTTAGTATGCTATTCAGGACTCTAATAACCTGACTAACCTCTCAGCTTTGTCTTCAGGCACTTCCACACCTTGCACTTCACACTCCAGCAATCCGAAACCGTATGCATTTATACACTCCTTTCACAGACTTTCATTCTGCGGGGCATTTGTTTTTGCCTGGAAACTGTGTCATCTCACTTACTTCTATCAATCCTCAGGACTCAACTCAGGTGCTATCACCTCCTGAAAGTTGCTTGCTTCTCAGCTTCCAAATTGTACCAAGTGTAGCAGAGAAGAGAAAAATATTTAAGACGCCAGGATGGATTTTATTATGCTCCCGTAGCACCTCTCAGAAGATCAGTTGTTACTAATAATGAGATTGAACAGTTTCCTTATGCTTAGTAACATTTTACTACTTCTATCCTTGTATTTTATGCTTTTTTTTTGTGGTATACATGAATTTCTATGAAATTGAATCTTATGTAAATGTGCACATAGTCTTTGCATAATACATCTTTTCCAAGTTTGTTATTTATCATTTAACAGATCTATGAAATTTTTATTGTATGGAAAAATTTAATATGATAGAATCTATGGATTTTTTTCTCTACTATATATATATTTTTTAATTTTAATTTTTAAAGATTTTATTTATTTGAGACAGATTGAGATCCTGTGAGTGAGCATGCATGCACAGAGGGAGATGGAGAAGCAGACTCTCTGCTGAGCAGAAAGCACAATATGGAGCTTGATCCCAGGACCCTGAGATCATGACCTGAGCTGAAGGCAAGCATGAGCTGGGGGAGAGGCAGAGGAAGAAATGGACTGAGCAGGGAGCCTGATGCAGGGCTCAGTCCCAGAACCCTGGGATTATGACCTGATCCCAGGAGGCAGACACTTAACTGACTGAGCCACCCAGGCTCCCCTAAACTTTGAAATTATTTTATTTCCCTTCACACATTAGCTCTTTACTCCATTTTAAATTCATTTTGTTGTACAATTTGGAGGGCATAATAATAATGCATAAGAATTTTAAAATGCATTGAAGGTCTTCTTTCGCCAGCTGGGATAAAATGCCAGGGTTTGGTTGTGCTTTAAAAGCTGTTTCATCATCAAACTTTGTTTCTATTCTTTCAGGACCTGAAAAAAGCACAAGATGATGAAATGAGCAATCCCAGATGCCTCAGCAGATTGTACCATTTTCATATATTTTTGGTTCCACTACCCTGTATAGATAACATGATTCTTACTTGGGCAGACTTAATTCACCATTTTGATGTCATGGGGGTACAGCCATCATTCACACCAACAAATGCCACAAAGCATCTGTTCTTCAAATGTAGCCCGTGGATCTTGGACAACCTCATTCAGCCTCACTCAGGAAGCTTGCTGAACATACAGATTCATGAGCTGAACACAGAATTACTGAAACAGAGTCTTTGCAATTTGGAAACAAGCCCTATATGAATTCAAATACTAGAGTTCTCCAAACCTTACTCTGAGTTTAGTGAAAAAGTGATTTTTGCTTTGATCTATTTTTAAAAGTCTAGCAACCAACCTGCCTCAATCCTAAGTAATTTGTGTTGGGGCTTGTTACCTATTCACATGCTGGCATTTGGTTTTAACCACAGTAGTGAGAGTGAAGATGGCATTCACTGACGAGCCAGTGCCAGAGATTATCAGAAATATTTCTAAAGCCACTGTTAAAACTCGACCCAGTGTTATGACATTTGTGGGGTTATTTTTTCAGTCCTCTGAAGGCAATGCGAGTTGAGAAGTCCTACAGAATTCTGAAGGTGGTAGCATCTTTTGAAGGGACTAACTCTTGTTTCAATGTGTATTATCAGATGATTAGTTTGCACTTTTACTTGTGTTTCACACTTAATCATTATTTCAGTCCTTTGTGGTGTTTTATTTTTATTTTAGCACAGGAGGAAAGTGAGCTTGAGGAAGATGGAGTCGTTCTGCCAAATGCACAAACTGGTGAGTGTCAGGGCAGAGTTCAACTTTGACTTCTAGACCCAAATCCAAGACATGCTCTTGTTGGGAAGCAAGACTTGCCACCCAAAAATGTGTATTTTTCTCATAAGGGTTATTTTAGGCTGATTATTTTTAGAAGACAGAAGAATCAAGAAGTTGCTATAGGTGGTGTTTGCCCCAACTAACGGCCTAAAAGAATTTAGGTAGAGGACCTGCTCCAGAAAAGGCACCATCACTACAGATAATGACACTATAATGACAGAGAGGAACCTTGCAAAGTCTATTTGTTAAATTCCTCTCTGTGACCCATGTATCTGGATGGCCTGGCCAAAATTTACTCTTTTTAATCCTCCTGTGAATTGCTCTCCTTCCCTTTGATGTCCCAGACCCTCCCTTCTCTTTACTTCAGGATCACATATATACTCCATATTGCTTATCTTTGGAAACTTGTATTCATGTGGATGCCCAGTAGATGTGTAAATAAATTTGATTTTTCTCCTGTTCATCTGTCTCATGTCAATTTAATTCTCAGGACCACGCAAAAAAATCTTTGATGAATAGAGAAAAGAATTTTCTTTCTCAACTTTCTTTAATGCAGCTGTCTGGAGTATAACACATGGGCCATTTTCCAGATGTTGGACTATCTGCTACGATTCAGGTGTTAGAAAATCATGCACAATCCAGTGATTACAGAGATACTTCTGTAAGCAGTTAGGACTGAAGATGAACTGTTTTGCTCTGGAGCTAGGTGGAGTCAGGCATCTTCCATCTTCTGCTTCCTTACAGCTCCATGACATTTCTCTGCTCTCCTCAGTTTGATGATATCTCAGTACCTCAACTTTGTTCACTGTCACTAGCCATAGAAATTCTAAAGTATTTCCCATATCATGATTTAAAAAATTTCACCCCCAAACTTAGACTTATAAATTAAAAAAAAAACATTTTTTGTAATGTAACAAATTACACTTATGTATAATTTTATACATAAATACATAATATTTATTTATTTATTCTAAACAGGATTTTATTCCTTTTAATGCAGCAGAATTCCTGATTGGCAGAGATCATATAGACCTTTCAGAAACAGAGAAATCACAAGTAGGAAACTTAACATCTCACTGACTTTATAACCTGTTGAAGTCATTATGGCTCCCATCTATTTCTGTATTGCAGATAAAGAAATTGAAATTGAACACCGTAGGGGTGACTCTTTCCAAGTCAATGACGTGATACTCTGATTGGAGGTTGTGTCTCCCTGCTTCCAAGTCTTTGCCCTGTGCAATTTCCCTTCCATTTCCTGCCATGTCTGATACACACAGAATGTCACAACTTACAACCCAGTTGTTCAATGATGGAAGACTATTATTATCTATTTTAAAGAGGTGAAAGGCTCTGGTATTCGTGTGAGCGTTTACATGAGAGGAAGGTGGCATAAAGAGGGTTATTGGAGGTGGTCAAAAGCAAAGGTCAGTGTAGACAATCCTCACCCAGACAGCTGCAAGCTTCAGCTGAGGCAGGACCGTCACTGTGAAATCAGAATTGTTCGGAAGAAATAACAGTAATCAAAACCAACACACACAAGCATGGGCAAACACAGACTGATGGTTGAATTCAAACAGGAGGACAGGGTGCCTGCCTGCCAATCAGGGCTGCAATTGAATGAAGGCGTTTGATGCAAGGATGAGTTTCAGAGTATTTTGATGTTCCTCTTCTTGTTTTAAAGAAATATATAATTTTAGCTCCCAGATTTGTTTTGTTTATTTGTTTATATATATATTTTTTGCTCCAATATCAACTGTGTTCTCATTTTAAATTAATATGGGAAGAGACAATCTCCCAAATCACATCTGACAATTTTCTGTCTGGGAGAGATCTTTGTTTGAAACAGGTCTACAGTCATTTACTTTCTCACTAAACTGAATACATGGAACATAAAGTTAATATTTTAGAGTCTGTGCAATGTCAAGTTTCATGTTGTGATTTCTCTTAGTATTATGTTTTGTAAAGGTCTAGAAGATCTCTGCAAATCAGGGATTCTTTTGGATTAAAAATAAAAGAACAAAATCCTGTTTAAAGATTTTGAAATATAGATAAAAAGTCGCTCATATAAAATAAAATAAAAAAAATAGAGGCAGCCCGGTGGGTCAGTGGTTTAGTGCTGCCTTCAGCTGAGGGTGTGATCCTGAGACCCAGGATCAAGTCCCACATTGGGCTCCCCACATGGAGCCTGTTTCTCCCTCTGCCTGTGTCTCTGCCTCTCTCTCTCTCTCTCTGTGTCTCTCATGCATAAATAAAATCTTTAAAATAAATAAATAAAATAAAAAATATATATGTCAATACAGTTAAAGCTCTTAAAATTTATATTACATGCCTATATTTGCAGCATTATTTGTGTTGTCATGCTTATGACTACTATAGTCTATCGTTCTTATTGTTTTTATGTTCCTCTACCCCACCTGATAGCTACCGCAGGGCACTTGTTTTTTCTTTCAGTTTCTTTTTTTTAAATTTATTTATTTCTGAGACACAGAGAGAGAGAGAGAGAATGAGGCAGAGACACAGGCAGAGGGAGAAGCAGGCTCCATGCAGTGAGCCCGACCTAGGACTTGATTCCGGGTCTCCAGGATCGCGCCCTGGGCCTAAGGCAGCGCTAAACCACTCAGCCACCCAGGCTGCCCCTTTCAGATTTTTTTAAAATAAAAATTGTATACATTTAAGGTGTACAAAATGATTTTTTCAACTTTTTATTTAAATTCCAGCTAGTTAACATACAGTGTAATATTATGTTCAGGAGTAGAATTTAGTGATTCATCACTTACATACAACACCCAGTGCTCATCACAAATACCCTCCTTAATGCCCATCTCCCATGTAGCCCATTACCAACCCACCTCCCCTCCAGTAAACCCAAGTTTGTCCCCCAAAAAGTTAATAGAGCTACCCTATAATCCAGCAATTGCACTACTAGATATTTATCCAACATGGTGTTTTGATATACATGTATAATGAAATGCTTATTACAGTCAAGCTCGTTAACATATCCATCTGCTCATATACTTACCACTTGTGTGTGTATGTGTGTGACTAGGGCACCTGAAACCTGCTCTCAGCAAATCTTCTAGTATACAATATAGTATTATTAACTATAGCCATCAAGCTGAACATTATTAGCTCTCTAGAAGTTTTTATCCAGATATATTTTTAATTCTGTTAAAAAAGTATTTCCAACCCATAAATTATTTTAATGCAACTCTCGCTTCGCTAAGAACTACTCTTGCATTAGGGTTTCATGACTTATAGGGACATTTACCAATGTTATCTTTATTGATCCTCTCCATGAACACTTGAAACCATTGTTGGTTTCTGTGAGGAAATTGACATACATAGGTTAAGTGAATTGTACAAGGTCTCCAGGTGGTATGTATGAGAGCTGGTTGTGACTATGAGCCTCTATTAACTCTAGCACTGTCCTCGCTGTGTTAGACAGCCTCAAAACCTTAGCTCTAAAAGCACTTGAGTGATATTGTTTCTGCTTTTCCAGTTAAAGATAATTTTTCTGGACAGAGAGGAACAAGTAGTTCTTTTTCTCTCCGACATGTTCTAATATTGAATCTTTGTCCTCATCTAGTATACCCTCTCATTTCTGTGCCTCCTATTAAAGAATAGAAAGGATTATCTTTGTGGCCTATTTTGCTATTCACATAGGTTTATGTCACAGTTTTTATTCTTTATATTCTGAATTTTAATTTATATTTCAGTGTGTTTCATAGCCCAAATTATTTTCAATTTGAAACCCCAATAAAATTAATATAGTAGTGCAATGTTTTCAAAGGGAAATTCATTCATTAATTCACTCATTCAATAGCTATGTCCCAATTTTACACGGGGTCTTGAGGAAGAGGTAGCTCTATGTCAAGCTCTCTTCTCAAGAATCTCTCCATCTATTGTGGGAGGTTAGGTGTATGTTCAAGGTAGGTGTAGAGGAAGCAACAAGACAACCATTTCAGTGCCATGAGATTTCAGCAGAAGCAATCACTTCCACCAAGAGGACCAAGCACCTGGGTTGGTCAAGCTAAGGGTGGGAGCAATATGGACATATGGACATAGGAGATCCGATTCTAGACCAAGGGATCAGGGTGCAAAAGACAAGGAGAGAATCCAACATGAACATAACCCAACAAAAACTCTTTAGCAGGACTGACAGGGCTTGGGAAGCAGGAGTAAAACATATTTGAGAAAGTAAGAATGGGCCTTAATTTTGGGGAAATTGCCTGCCTAAGGCATGTGCACTTTGTCAGAAATAGGGAACCAGCGAAAGTTTCTGAAAAGGATGCAATAATCACCAAGGATCCCAAGAATAAGTACCCAATTTTACAGAATGGTTTATCATCAGAAAAGGTTTGGGGTGCATGAATGGAACTCCAAATTTAGAGTTTATTCTAGAGAAACAATAGATGTATTCTAATAAACACTTTCCTTTAAATGATATAAGGATATGTAATAATTTTCAACTCTGTATTCACATAGACATAAGCCAAGAATAGTTGCATGAGAAAAAGAAGTTTCAACAAAAGCTCTTTCTGTATATAAAACATATTTTGTAAGTGTGCTATTATAAGACCTATTTCTTTTTGCCATATGTATTGTCTCATTGCCTTGCCTCAGTTAGAGGAGGAAGCACATCATGTAAGGCTTTGTAGCCCCTATGCTAACCTGATGTCAGCATCTGGTACGTGCTCATTAAATATTGAACATCTGTCACTATAATTCTTCTCTTTTAAAGCTACCTGACACACCCAAGTCAGAGGGATTTCTGAACAACCCACATGTGTTTAGAGTAAATAAAAAGCTTTGATGATGTATATAGTTTTTCAGATTTTAAAAGTCTGTAATAAAATGAGTAAAAAGACAGTATATAATTTGTACATACTATAGAGATGACTTCAAATTTATTGAGTGTTTATATGATTCTTTTCTGTATTTCTTTTGAATATAATTGTATTTCACTTTTTCATTACTTTGGAGTTTTGAACAGTACTGCATGTATGTTCTATCATTGGCCTTTTAGAGCCAGTAATTTTTTTTTCTTTTTAAAGCAGTTTTAAGGTCACAGAAAAATTGAGGGAAAGGTACAGAGATTTCTCTTACACTTCTGTAGTGTAAGGTATATGACAGTTGTTTTGTGAATGTGTGTTTCTTTTGTTTTTGTTTTGGTAATGGAAGTGCCTGACTTAAATGTTGGTTGCCTAGACATCTGCTTCAAAGATCCCTATCTCCAATAAACCCATTGCTGGCCATGAGACCAGATAAAGAGCCTGGCTACCTCCCCAACCTGAGGCTTCTTTGTTTTAGAGATCTTGATTAATTTCAGTCACTAACTATTTGAACCATTTTTTTTTTCTCTTCCCCTGCTTTAAATTCCAACTCTTATGTTTTAAATTCATCAATTTAAATTTCAGGGTAAGCCCATGAAACCCTAGCCCCTCAACCCTCAACCCTCAACCCAAGTAGAAACAGAATCCTCAGCCCTCATGTTCTCAGTGTCACTCTTCCTCCAACCTTGCCTTGTGGTTCTAGGCCTGCTGTGTAATTTCCAACCCCTTTAGTAACAAACTTTTATGTTTTCAAAGTTTCCTGATGTTTGTTGCTGAAGAGCATCTTATAATCATAATAAGAACCACAAGGTCTGGCCCAGTCAAAACATTGGTTATTGATAGATTGAGAACCCCACAAAACAACTCACTGCCCATACACACTACCACCAGAGTGCTACATTCTTTACCATCAATGAACCTGCCTGATACACAATCACCCAAAGTCCATAGTTTATGATAGAGTTCACTGTTGCTGCAGTACATTCCATGGGTTTGGACACCTATATATGGCCTGTATACATGATTATATTACTATATAGAACATTCTTCCCCATTCTAAAACTTCTGTGTTCTGCTTCTTCACCCCTCCTCCTGAATCTTTGGCAACCACTGATCTTATAGTCTCCATAGTTTTCCTTTGTTTATATAATTGCATATTCCATGGATTATCTACTAATGATGGAGTTAAAGGCAGACTGTATTTGTTCTGCTCTGCATTTTCTAATTTCTTTATATGACTGTCATTGTAGACTTTCATATGAGGAAAAGTAAATGCTACTCCCCCAAAAAATGCCCTTTGATTTTTTTTAATGCTTCTGAAGATTTTAATGAATAACAATTTTTTTTTAATAACAAATATTTGAACAGGAAAAGAAGAGCATTAGAACAGTAGGGAGAACATGAGTTTCTTCTCTTTTACTGTGAATAAAGGTCAATCCAAGGGCCAGATGGGACTACAGGCAGTTTTCTCTATTCAGTGTGGTAAGTAATGAGATGGGGTGAATGTATCCTTTCTATGGTTTTCAAAACTAAGAGTCAGGAAAGACAGAAACCAGATTGTCACAAATATAAATTATTCATTGAAGACATGGAGTGAAAGAAAAAGGTTTTAGAGTCATTGTTTCAAGTCCCCCCTCTGTGGAGAAAAGGTAATTCTTGGTATTGAACAGATTCTCCCCTGAGGAGATAATTGAATCATCAGGGGAAGATGGGGAAGTAATGGGGATTCAGACTCAGGGAAGTTTAATAGAAGTGCTTTAAAACTATGAAATGTTCAATTTAGGATGGAGGTAGCTAACTTGCCGCTCACTTAATTACAAAAATCATGCGATGTGAACTTGGAAGAGGTGGATAAGGTAGATCTAGGCAAGCAAAGACACTGCCAAGTGAGAATAAAGATATGGAATATGTAATTAAATTGTAGGAGGGTGACAGATGTTATCAGACTCCCACTTGTTACAAGGTAAACAAAAGAATAATGCAATAATAAATATAAAAAATAAAATGTTAAATTGCTTTTCATCCTCAGCAAATGGAGAGTAATCTGAAGCAATATCTTCTTTTTATTCACTTTTTGATGCTTCTTGGTTATATAACTATTTCTTTATTCAGGTTTATAAAGGATTGAGCAGCAGGGCGGTTAAAATTGAACACATTGTAATGTAATTGTTGAAAAATAGAAACCGTTTACAAAGTAAAAGACAATTTAACTGGTAAGAGGGGAAAACATGTTTCTAAACTAATGTTATAAGAAATGAAATTTGATGACTTTCACTCTTCAGGGATGGGGTTTTGCAGATCCAATGAATGAGGTGGGCTGAAATGCTAAGGCTGAAATCCCCTTGATCTTGGGCTTGCTTTAGTTGGCTCTTTAAGGGGTTAGAGGAAAAGAAATGAAATATGAAGCATGTCTTTGAGCTTTAAGGACAGCATAGAAAATAAAGATTTTTTTTTTCCTCCATAGAAGAGCTTGAAATGAATAAACACATTCAAGACTCAATTTTCCACTTAGGAGGCCACATGATATAGTGGACAAAGATGGAGATTTTTGGTTCAAATCCTGACTCTGGCACTTACTAGAAATGTAAGTAAAGCAAGTTATTTAAACTGTTTCAACTGATTTCCTACTTTGTACAATCAATATAAGAGCCCACTCCAAGGTTATGAAGATTAAATAAGAAAGCCCATTTCTCCAGCATTGTAGAGATTATTCAATCACCCAGAAGTCATTCAGTACCTACTTACACCTGGGCTTCTTATTTCTAGACACTTAGCTCGCCTGTTTATTTTTTCTCCCTGAGCATGGTTAGTTAGGGAAAAAAAAAAAGGAAAAATAGGGAAACTATTCTATTCTATATATAAAAAAAGACAAACTTAGCCACATTTGAAATTTAGCCAATTTTTTTATTAATTTGATCATAACTTTTCATTTTAGGTTTTATTCAGCAACTACACACAACTTGAAGGGCTGAGAACCTAACAGATGATAAGCAGGGGTCAAGGATCCCTGGACTTGTCCCTCTTCTTTAAAAAATCCCTGATAGTCACACAGACATACATCATTCTTGGTCACATTTCTTTTATTGTTTCAAACATTGTTTCAGCCTACAACTAAATCCTTACTAATATTTTTGTATCTCTCAAAGTATATTCTTTTTTTTTAAAGATTTTTTTATTTACTCATTTGAAAGACAGTGAGAGACAGCATGAGGTGGGGGTGGAAGGTGGGGGGTGGAGGTGGGTGTCGGGAGGGGAGGGGAGGCAGAGGGAGAAGTAGACTCCTCACTGAGTAGGGAGCCTGACACAGGGCTCCCATCCCAGGACCCTGAGATCATGACCTGAGCCGAAGGCAGACACTTAACTGACTGAGCCACCCAGGTGCCCCTTAAAGTATATTCTTAATTAAAAGAAAATGACTAGATGTAGGGGTATTGGGGAAATACAGAGAACCTTAAAAAATTAAATTTGATAGGAACTCATATTCAGAAATCATCACTCTTTACATTATTGTATATTTCTGTGTAACTATTGTCTCTTATGCATATCTTTATGTAAAATATAATATCATGGCGACTAACTTTTGATAAGTGACATTTTTCACTTATCAATGTCAATTATATTTGCCTGAATGTGTATGTATTCCCTTACAGATAGTTTTAATGGATACACAGTTCTCTAAATAAAAAGGAACAGCACCCCTTCCTATGAACTTAACCTTGTCTGGATAGCTATACCTAACCTTTGTAATTGGCCTCTTCCCTCTGTGAACCTTTGTACCCCAATGACCTATTTTTGGTTAAGTTGCTTTCTGTTATGTTCTGTGTTCTTCCTTTGTCTCATCCTCATAATGACCCCACTGCTGCCCCAGCTTGTTATCCATACAATTCCACTACTGATGTTCCCTGCCCCAGGAAAAGATGTCCTGGTTTGCTGCAAACTTCTCTCCCTACATGCCAGTCTCCCTGTGAGAAAGTCCTTGGCAGGTACCAAACTCTCACAATATTATAATTCCACTGTAGATAGTCTCCCACAGAGGCAGAGACACCACTTTTAAAGATGCAGGGACCTGCTTTTTTCTGTCCTTGCAAATAATACCAGTTACATCTTAGAAAACCATATGAATCCTCCCATCAAGACTGCCACCTAAAACATGGCTATGTATCCCAGTGGCTCTCAATTGGAGTTAATTTTGTTCCTCAAAGGACATACATCAAGGTCTGGAAAAATTTTTGTCTCATATCATTTGAGAGAAGGATTTTGTGGTCAAGTAGGTCTTAAAGGTAGTTTTCTCAGAGCTTAGTGTATACTGATGAGCTTTATGCATAATACAAGTAGTATGTGGTTGCACAGCTGCAAAATTATTTGATTATATAAACATTCTTTAAGCAGAAAACCTCTTAACATCTCACAGTGTATTTGGGTTCCCTGCAAATTTTTAAAAATATCATTATGGCTGATATTTCACACCTTTATAATCAGGCATAGATTTGAAGCACACACGTAGTTGAGTAGATCATGTTCCTGAGACTTACTTCCCTTGTATATGAAATGGGAACAGTATAGGATTATCCTGAGAATCCCATGAAAAAAATTAAATATCATATATAATTAAAAATATTAAATATACTATTTATTGGTATATGGGAAACAGGAAATATACATATGGAAATATATTTTTAAAAAGTTTGTAGCTAAAGTTTTGGGAACTTTTACAGTGTTGTAGGGAGACCTGAGTAATGATCACATCCTACTTGACAATGACTCTTAACTCCTTTCTGATAAATTTAATGTTAAGAAACAATTATAGATTTAGGCTCAAAGAATGAAAATTCCCTATCATTATGGGTACTGGATACTTCAGAGCAGAGTTCTGGAAACAGATAGATTTGGGGCAAATGTCTAAGGTTGACAGATATTATTTATATCCCTATGTACTGATGAATCTCATGCACATACCTCAGAGGATTCTTGAGGTTGCCCAATGGAGATATAGGGAAGAGAAAGGATAAGAGATAAAGTTAGGAAGGCTGATGGAGAAATAGAGGTGACGATCTTAACCTGATTTCCCCTTACCACTGCTCCAAGCCAAAGAAAAAGGTGTGAAACAGAGGAGGTTGAAAAAGGAGATTTCTATGTCACTAATAAATGAGTGTATATTACTAGATCAAATACCACTTGGAGAATGACTCTAACAGAAGTTGGAAAAATACACCTAAAAAAAGGGTTGGAGGGAGATGCAAATGAGAGCAGCCAAGCAGACAGCACTTGAATGTCCAAGATCCTGGAGGTAAGTGAAACACACTGAGGTAGGCCCCTCGTTCCACACATTTTTTTTTTCCTCTAGAGGTATTTACTGTTCTTGACCTGTAGGACAATAATTCTACTAAAAAGTGGAGGCTCTGAGCTATAAGCACCACAGCCATGAGGCTGGACAAGCAAAATCTAGCCTTCTTATCTTCTAAGAGAACAAAGACATGAAGAGTCAAGATCCCAGAGAAAAGTGGAGAGGTGAATCCCCATGTTGCATTGTTTATACCTTCAAGATTTTTGCTACTTCTTTAATGGTGTTGGGTAAAAGTCCAAGAAGTCAAACTGGCAGAAATTGACAATCTAAACATCCATCAGCATTCTCTGTAGTGTCACTGTGCAAGGGAGGGTGCTATCATAAATCTCAGGATTTCAGTTAAGGCACACAAAATAGACAAGTCATCTGCAACATGGAAATTCATTGAAAAACCATTTCAAAGTCTGACTGGCTTGGATGATCTGTTTTGTAGTCTCACACTCTATCAGAGAATGTTGAATCCTCTGTGGGTTAAGAACACTATCCTGAGTCTCTAACAGTGCTGGATCTCTAATATCAAGCATTCAATAAAATTCCCAGGAGTGACAAGAGATGGGACTAAATAGCCAAATCCAGTAAGAAAACAAAACAAAAGATAATACAAAAAGTCATTGTCAATCAAGGCATGGAGATATTGCACATAGACTTTAAAATAACTGTAAATAATATGTATAAGAAAACACTTTTAAGAGCAGCCCTGGTGGCTCAGCGGTTTAGCACCACCTTCAGCCCAGGATGTGATCCTGGAGACCCTGGATCGAGTCCCAGATCTGGCTCCCTGCATGGAGCCTGCTTCTCCCTCTGCCTGTGTCTCTGCCTCTCTCTCTCTCTCTGCCTCTCATGAATAAATAAATAAAATATTAAAAAAAAAGAAAATGCTTTTAAGATGGAGAATTTTATAGCATCCTAAGCTTGATTAAGAACAAGAATAGGATGGCAAAAAAATGAGAAAGAAGAAAGGGACGCTTCGGTGTCTCAGTGGTTGAGCATATGTCTTCAGCTCAGGTCATGATTTGGGGTCCTGAAATCAAGCCTCACAGGGAGCCTGCTTCTCCCTCTGCATATGTCTCTGCCTCTCTGTGTGTGTCTCTTATGAATAAATAAAAAAGAAAGAAAGAAAGAAAGAAAGAAAGAAAGAAAAGAAAAAAAGAAGAAAAAAGAAAGAAGAAAGAAAAAGAAAGAAGAAAGAAAGAAAGAAAGAAAGAAAGAAAGAAAGAAAGAAAGAAAGAAAGAAAGAAAGAAAGAAAGAAAGAAAGAAAGAAGAGGCCTGGTGAGTCTGCCTATCTGACACACAACTCTCTAGTATGACAGTTTAAAATGCAGTGGGAGGAGACACACAAAAGAAAGACTATATATTAAGTTTCACCTTCAAATCACAGTGTAACTGCCCAAGGTAACTATACCCCAAGTAATGTCCTTTTCATCTACTGGAGGGCGATGAAGGCTGGAAGAGGTGAGCTTGGGGTGGCCGTGGGATAGGGAGCTTTACGTACATTGTTGCACTACTTCCACACACACAACTTGAGTTTCTAGACTTTTATGGTTGTTGCTGAGGTCAAACCCTTTATTTTTATTTTTATCATATTTATCAATATTCCTGCAAGTTCATCCTTAAACTCAGACCAGCACTAAATTTGAGTGTCCTGGGTAATACAGGCTCCCGTGTACCCTTCCTTCCTGTTGATGGTGAGACCCCACCACCCGTCATTCCTCACCACTTTGCCTGTGCTGGTTTTACTTCCTCCCTGAGCCACACAAATGCCCTATAGCTACCTCATCCAACACCCTGGACTAATAGTAATACTTGAAATAATAATAGTTACGGTGAGTATTTATCGGATACTGACCATGAAGCAAATGCTGTCAAATTTGTTTGTTAACGTGGCAACCCCATTTCTTCCTCAGAGGAATTTTTTTAAAAAGATTTCATTTATTTACTTATCCATGAGAGACACACAATGAGAAGCAGAGACACAGGCAGAGGGAGAAGCAGGCTTCTTGCAGGGAGCCTGATGTGGACTCCATCCCAGGACCCCGGGACCACCACCTGAGCCAAAGGCAGATGCTCAACTACTGAGCCACTCAAGTGTCCCTCCTGACAGCAATCTGATAAACAGATGTGTTCTCTGACGCTTGGGCAGTTCGAGCAACTTTTTCAGGTGCCTGATACTAGGACATCTGAGGGGCTTGAAGGCAGTGTCAGCCTGTGGTGGGTCCTATCCTCTCTCTCCGTCATTCTGGCTGTGAAAATAAAACAAATAGACAAACAAAATGCAGTTTTAAGACTCCTGCCTGGAAGCAGAGGATGGGAAATGTTTGAATCCAATATATGGCCTTCGGGGTGGGGGTGGGGCAAAACATCATGGGCAAAGGGGACATTTCTGTGCTTGCAAAAGCAAGTGACCCAGGAGATCAGCTAGGGGGCTGAAAGGAGGAAACACACTCCACAGGAAATCAGGAGAGAAATAATTGTTTGGTGAATTAATGTAACACATACAAATTTGACAAACACACACTGAGACAGTGAAGATAATTCTCTAAAATAGGTAACGTATAAGATGTAAAAGAAGATTAAGGGAGAATGGCAGATTCTATCGCTTAAAAAGATTTTTTTAAACATTCAGAACAGCATGAAACTAAAAAGAGTAAAAATCACACCAGACATTATTCTAAAACATTATCTCTGTGGGACAGAGAAATTAACATTGCGAAGAGCACTGAGTAAAATGAATTCTCTGACTACATCGATGTGATCTCTGTTGTCTGTAGGATAGACCCTTCTGTAGAGATAACTCAGAAATACAGATGTCCAGGAAGCTAACACACCAGGCTGTTTCGCAGAAAACTGAATGGTGTTTCATTAATTGCCAAAGCTATTTTTAACGGAGTTTTATTTTTCACATGAGAAAAATTGTAGAAAAATTGTAGTGTAGAGTTTTATTTCTCTTAGCATATCACGCCAACTTTGTTTTAGTGGGATCTCCAACTGTGTGTGATGTTAGTAGTACACAGTGCTCAGCCTTCAGGTATGAAAACAGAAAGGGCATCATCCTTTTCATGTTAAGCCCTTAGCAATCTGGAAGGGGCAGGTGTCTTAGCTTTATTCAGTTGCTGTTCCTACCTGGAGCTTTGTTCCTTTGGCTAGTGGCACAGGGATGAGAGATACATAGAGGGTGGGTAGAGAATTTTTCATTGACCTTGTCCAGTTTGGGTGCCTACTTCAGAAATCTGCACAGCTAAAGTGTGATTCTGACTAGAACTCTTTGGCTACACATTAGTCATTGGGTTTCCTACTTCTTGTCTTCCTGGAGCTGATTTTTACTCCTATTCAGGCTTCAAGACTCTTCTTCTTCCAGCTTTGAGTCAATGAATTCATAAATTAGATTAAGGATGCCAGATTTCATTTCCGTGGCTTTCATTCTCAAGTCATGAGTGATATAAAAAGTATCCATGGCACAAAATTTATATTGCATGAAAGAGTAAACAAGAACAATTCGGTAGCTTTTCCTCCCATTGTTGACTTCCTGGTGTCCCAGTAACCCTGGGACAACCATTGTTAGTGTTCATATTCAATGATTATTTCCTATCTTTGCACTGGATTTTCCAGGCTCTCTTCCAATTATGAACTTTCCCATCATGTGCTTTGATTGAGGCATCAATGATTGCTGGCCTGAGAGCTTCATGAGAGGGGCAGCTGACATAGATTGCGCAATAAATATTTATCTGCATACTCACAGACTTTAAACAAATCAGAAACTTACCCAGTATTCTACTCATTGCTTCTTTTTAATAACAATATATTTTGGACATGACGCCTTATTAGCACATGCGGACTTCACTTACTCTTTGTACAGCTGAATAATATCCTATACATGGCTGCCCTTTCTGTTATTTGATTGGACTGTTACCAATGACTATTTAGGATCTTTCTAGCACTCTGTTACTGAAACAATGCTATCTTTTGTGGGGCATGTGGGAGTAAAACTAGGGGAATATTCTAAAAATTGGACTTTCTGAAGGGAAAACCTGATTACTGAGGCTAGGACTTCTAGTACTACATTGCATATCAGTGGTGAGAGTGGACATCCCTGTTGCATTTGTGATCTAAGGGGAAAGGCTCTTAGTATTTCCCCATTGAGAATGATTTTTGCTGTGGGCTTTTCATAGATGGCTTTTAAGATGCTGAGGAATGTTCTGTCTATCCCTACACTCTGAAGAGTTTTTTTTTTTTCACTCTGAAGAGTTTTGATCAGGAATGGATGCTGTATTTTGTCAAATGCCTTCTCTGCATCTATTGAGAAGATCATATCATTCTTTTATCTCTTGTTGATATGATCTATTATGTTGGTTGTTTTACGAGTGTTGAACCAGCCTTGCATCCTGGGGATATTTCCCACTTTTTTATGGTGAAAAATTTTCTTTCTTTCTTTCTTTCTTTTTTTTTTTTTAGTGAAAAATTTTCTTAATGTACTAGTGGACCCTATTGGCTGGTATCTTGTTGAGAATTTTTGCATCTGTGTTCATCAGGGATACTGGTCTATATTTCTTCTTTTTGGTAAGGTCTTTGTCTGATTTTAGAATTAAGATGATGCTGGCCTCATAAAATGAGTTTAGAAGTATTTCATCCCTTTCTATCTTTCAGAACAGCTTTAGTAGAATAGGCATTGTTTCTTCTTTAAACGTTTGATAGAATTCCCCTGGGAGCCATCTGGCCCTGGACTTTTGTATCTTGGGAGGTTTTTAATGACTGTTTCAATTCCCTGGCTGGTTACTGGCCTGTTCAGGTTTTCTATTTCTTCCTGTTCCAGTTTTAGTAGTTTGTGGTTTTTCAGAAATGCGTCCATTTCTTCTAGATTGCCTAATTTATTGGCCAATAGCTGATCATAATATGTTTTTAAATGCTTGTATTTCCTTGGTATTGGTTTTATCTCTCCTTTTTCACTCGTGATTGTATTAATTTGAGTCTTTTTTCTTTTTAATAAGGCTGGCTAATGGTTTATCTATCTTACTAATTCTTTCAAAGAACCAACTCCTGCTTTTGTTGATCTGTTCTACAGATCTTCTGGTGTCTATTTAATTGAGTTCTGCTCAAATCTTTATTAACCCCCTCTTCTGCTTGGTGTAGGTTTTATTTGCTGTTCTTTCTCCAGTTCCTTTAGGTGTGAGTTTAGCTTGTGTATTTGAGGTTTCTTCCAATTTTTTGAGGGATGGTTGTATTGCAATGTATTGCCCTCTTAGGACTGCTTTTGCTGTATCCCAAAGATTTTGAACAGTTGTATACTCATTTTCATTAGTTTTCATGAATCTTTTTAATTATTCTCCAATTTCCTGGTTGACCCTTTCATCTTTTAGCAGGATGCTCTTTAACCTCCACGTGTTTGAGTTTCTTCCAAATTTCTTCTTATGACTGAGTTCTAGTTTCAAAGCATTGTGGTCTGAAAATATGCAGGGGACAATCCCAATCTTTTGGTATCTGTTGAGACCTGATTTGTGACCCACTATGTGGTTTATTCTGGAGAAAGGTCCATGTGCATTTGAGAAGAATGTGTATTCAGTTGCATTCGGATGCAAAGTTCTGTATATATCTGTGAAATCCATCTGGTGCAGTGTATCATTTAAAGCTCTTGTTTCTTTGGAGATGTTGTGCTTAGGAAATCTGTCATTTACAGAAAGTGCTATGTTGAAGTCTCCAACTATTAGTGTATTATTATCTAAGTATGTCTTTACATTGGTTATTAATTGATATACTTGGCAGCTCCCATATTAGGGCCATAAATATTCATGATTGTTAGGTCCTCTTCTTAGATAGACCCTTTAAGTATGATATAGTGTCCCTCTTTATCTCTTACTACAGTCTTTGGTATAAACTTTAATTTATCTGATATGAGGAATGCTACCCCAGCTTTCTTTTGAGGACCATTTGGATGGTAAATGTTTCTCTAACCTTTCATTTTCAGGCTGTAGGTGTCCTTAGGTCTAAAATAAGTCTCTTATAGACAGCAAATAGATGAGTCTTGCTTTTTTATCTAGCCTGAAACCCTGTGTCTTTTGATGGGATCATTTAGCCCATTTATGTTCAGAGTTACTACTGAAAGATATGACTTTAGTGTCATCGTAATATCTAGTCAGTCTCTGTTTTTGTGGATTATGTCTTTGGGCTTCTTCTTTCTTTTACAGAATTCTCCTTAATATTTCTTGCAGAGCTGGTTTGGTGGTCACATATTCTTTTAGTTTCTGCCTATCTTGGAAGCTCTTTCTCTCTCCTTCTATTCTGAATGAGAGCCTTGCTGGATAAAGTATTCTTGGCTGCATGTCTTCTCATTTAGTACTCTGAATATATCCTGCCAGCCCTTTCTGGCCTGCCAGGTCTCTGAGGAGAGGTCTGCTGTTAATCTAATATTTCTTCCCATATAAGTTAGGGATCTCTTGTCTCTTGCTGCTTTAAGGATTTTCTCTTTATCTTTGGAATTTACAAGTTTCACTATTAAATGTCGAGGTGTTGAACAGTTTTTATCGATTTTTTTTTGAGGCGGGGAGCTCTCTATATCCTGGATCTGAATGCCTCTTTCTCTCCCCAGATTAGGGAATCTCTCAGCTATGATTTGTTCAAATATGCTTTCTGGCCCTCTGTCCCTCTCAGCATTCTCAGAACCCCAATTATACATAGATTTTTCCTTCTGAAACTGTCATTTATTTCCCTTAGCCTTTCCTCATGGTCTTTTAATTGTTTTTCTGTTTTTTCCTCAGCTTCCTTCCTTGCCATCAACTTGTCTTCTATGTCACTCATTCTTCTACCATATTAACCCTCATTGTTAGGACCTCCAGTTTGGATTGCATCTCATTTAATTGATTTTTTTTTTCTGCCTGATTAGATCTAAATTCTTCAGTCATGAAATCTCTCTTGATTCCTTTATGCTTTTTTCCAGAGCCACAAGTAGTTTTATAATTGTGCTTCTGAATTGGCTTTCTGACATCAAATTGTAATCCAAATTCTGTAACTCTGTGGCAGAAAGTACTATTTCTGATTCTTTTGTGGTGAGTTCTTCTTTCTAGTCATTTAATTCAGTGCAGAATGGTTTTATGAGCAGGCTGAGTCAAGAATATCAACCACAACCTAAGTAAATTTCACCCTAGATGATTCTACTGAGGTCAGAGACCAGAAATTGAAAACAAAGATCAGAAGGAAATAAAACAAAAGGACCACTAAAGTGAAAAAAAAATTTTTGAAACAAAGTAGTAAAAAAATAAAAGTCCAAGAATACCAAAGAAAAAGAGAAAACAAGAACAAGTATTAAGAAAAAAAAAATGAGAAGGAAAAAAAAAAAAAAAAGGAAGGGGGACTGAGAGATGGTGGTGGTGATGAAGTTGTAGTGGAGGGAGAATGTAGTCTACCTGAGGGGTTCTAGAGTGTGATCCTCTTGTTTCTGATTATATTAAGTTCTGTATGTTACAAGAAGCTCAGTCCCAAATTTATATAAACCAGAAATGTAGAAGGCCCCAACAATGACCACCAAAACATAAATGAGATAAAAGAGGGGAGCAGAATGGGAATGAGGAATCTCACAGAATGAATCAGAATGGTATACCACTCGGTTCTGGGTGCATGCTGGTCATGTTTTAGAAGGTATTAACTTCCACCATTGTAGAACAAAATGAGGCAGAGAAAACAAAACAAAAAGAAAAAACACAAAACAACAACAACAAAAACATATCTTATGTATCTCCCCAAATTAAGTTGAGTATGTTGAAGGGATTCTAGAGGTGGAAAATATATCTAGGACCTGTAATTGTAGAAATATTAGTCAAAATGGAAGAATCTTAAAAATGAAGAGGTGGTAAAATATTGTAGGTAAGGTGGGAAAAGTGAAAAAAAAAAGCAAATTTACAGTCTGATATAAAAATAAATTGTACTGGAAAAAGGAAGAAAAGAAATAGGAGGGGTATCCTCTGGTTCTATCCACTGTAAATCCCTTGATTTCCCCTGGAGCTTTTCAGCACTGCTTATTCAAGAGCTTGCTCTTCCCCTGTCCTTCTAGCTGGTCTTCTGGGGGAGGGGCCTGCTGTGCTGATTCTCAGGTGTGTGCACCTGGGGAGCTGCCCCGCCCCCCCTTGCCAGGTGCTGGGCTCCGTGGGAGCTGTTGACCCCCTGTGAGGCCTCTGTTCTCTGGCGGCCCCACCTCTCCCAGGCACAGGGTGACAACACCAGGAGGAACAACCACATCGGTGGAGGCCAGCTCTCCAGCCCTAGAGTCAGCTCCCGCAGTAGCTCCCGCAGCTCCCAGTCTGCAGGGGCCTGGATGCCCCGGGGCCGGGGCGCTGATCTGCACTGCTCAGGGGCGTCCGGGGCAGGAGCATCCTCCCTGTTCTGGGCCCTCCCTGCCTCTGTCCATCCCAGGGGGAGCGCAAGCCTGGGCTGTGTCCTCCACGCACTGGGATCCGGGGTCTGTGCTGCTGGAATCGCGCTCCCAGGGGCAGCAGGGCACAGCCCCCTCCGCGCGGAGCCACCGCCTGAGCTTCTCCCCGAGGCCCCACCGGGTGCTCCATCCCTTTACTGAGCTTGGCCCGCAGGGTGCGGTGCCCTCTCCCCCGGGGCGCCCCTCTGTTAGTGACCCCGGGAGACCGGGGGCTCCACTGCCCCTCCTGCGGTCCTGCCCGGTTTCCCTGCTGAGCGCCTTTGGAAGAATCCAGTGCCGGTTTTTAAAGTTCCCGCTTCTTCGGGGCTGGACTTTCCTGTCCCTAGGCTCTTCCCGCCCCCTTTAGCCCAGCTCCTCACAGGCCCCTCCCCACTGGATTCTTTTATTTTTTTCTGCCTTCCTACCTTGTTAGAAGTGAAAACCCTTCTCTCTGTAGCATTCAGGCTGTTCTCTCTTTAAATCTCAGGTCGAATTTGTAGGTGTTCAGGATGGTTTTGAAAGTTATGTAGGTAAGTTGGTGGGGCCGGGTGAGTTGGGGACCCTACTGCTCCGCCAGCTTGAGGGAATCAGGTGTGACCATTAAAGATAAATAGATATATAAATGGATGAATATAAAAATAAGTACAAAATTAAATATACATATGTATTTATATGCCCTAGATTCCCTAGATCTCTATGATATATACATATACACATAGACCTACATCTATATCTATGTGTGTGTGTGTGTATATATATATATATATATATAAAAGGAAGGGGGACTGAGAGATGGCCCACCTTCCTGGGCCTCATGCCAAGCCTGGGAGCAGCCCTTGGAGAAACCAAGACAACACCTTCCACCCCCAAACCTTCTCATGCCATGACCGCACACGGGCCCCATTTTTATCCTTGCCTAAACTTGTATTTTGTTTCTCTGGTAGAGATGCTTTCCTCTGGATCAATTTACGCTGTCCTCACAGTGCATCACCTCCCCCCGTCCCAGGCTGCTTGTGTTAGGCAGACTGAGGGAGGTGCTCAAACATCACCAGCGGCCTTGCAGACAAAGTAAAACAGACCGCACCCAGGTTCCCACCAACTGCCCTTCTATGAGGTACTGGTTTCTCTCTGTTCACATGATGTGCCACTATATTTTGCATTTATATCTTGGTATTACACTCTTTTGTAGACTTGCTCTTTTATAAATGACATGTAAATAGTTTTCCACTATTCTCCCTTCTCAAATAACTATGGGGCCTTTTTTTTTTTTTTTTTGGTCCAGTACATTTTTTTTCTGTATATGACTCTGTTTTTTGAATCCACATCTCTCCGTAGTATTTTTTAAATAAATGTTTACAACATTAAGAACTCGGAAAAAAAAATATATATGTATATCCCCTAGATCTGTCCACTGAGAGTGCTTGAGAACAGCAAAATCCCCACAGCAGTGAGCACATCTTGTGGCCAGAGCTTCTTTTCCAGACACAATTCTCCCCTGAAGGAAACTAAGCCTTCTTAGCAAAATGGCCAATTATGGGGCTGAATCAGGAAAGTATAAGAAGAGTCAGAATATATAGTTGTGCCAAAACATAAGAATTTGCTCAAATAGGGCAGCCCCGGTGGCTCAGCAGTTTAGCACCACCTTCAGCCTGGGGTGTGATCCTGGAGACCCGGGATTGAGTCCTGCATTGGGCCCTGCATGGAGCCTGCTTCTCCCTCTGCCTGTGTCTCTGTCCCCCTATCTCTCTGTGTCTGTACTAAATAAATAAAAATTCTTAAAAAAGAAAAAAGAATTTACTCAAATAAATGATAAGGGTCCATGTCAAAAGGACATAGAATACAGCTTAAAGTGACTCCCACTTACTGAATCTGGGAAAATTTGAACATCATCCATTAGTACAGATGATAATTTATTAAATAAATTAGGACTGGTCCATTTGTCCATAATATAATAAATAAATGAGTATATTGAAGATGCAATATTTACATCATCTCTAGGTACCTTCTCACAAAATACTTACCAATTCAAAAAAAATTTTTTAAAGT
Source organism: Vulpes lagopus (assembly GCF_018345385.1). Taxonomy (NCBI): domain Eukaryota; kingdom Metazoa; phylum Chordata; class Mammalia; order Carnivora; family Canidae; genus Vulpes; species Vulpes lagopus. The sequence goes on along the minus strand of NC_054827.1, from coordinate 128,075,810 downwards.
AACTTTCCAGCAGAGAAGCTGGGCATAGACCACCGTAATCAAATGGTCAAAGTTAACATCATTAGTAATGGGTCAAATAGAACTTATGTGCCACCTAACAGATTGTAATGAGAACATGGCATACCATTCATAATATTCCCATAAAAGATGCAGGTAAACTCAAATGAAGGTTACTCTAAAAAACAAACAATAACAGGAAAACCTCACAAAACTGACCTCTAGTCTTTAGAAGTACCCAGGCCATAAAAGTCAAGAAAAGCTGAGAAATTAATTCACGCTGAAGGAAACTAAAGAGAAATGACCAATAAAGGCAACAAGTGAACCTGGGTTTTTTTCCTTTCGCTAGAAAGGGTGGGCTAATTGGCAAATCTTGAATGGGGTCTGAAGATGAGATGGTGGTAATGTGTCAATGTTAATTTCCTGATCTTTATCTTCATATCAGATTACCCAGGAGAATTCTGTTAGCATGTAAGAAATATACAACAAAATGAAATAGTTCAGAAAATATAAGTTTTTGCTAGGTTCATGCAACTTTTGTACAATGGTAAGTTTATTTCAGGCAACCTGGGTGGCTCAGTCAAGTGTCTGTCTTCAGATCAGATCATGGTCCCACAGTCCTGGGATCTAGCCCCGTATCGGGATCCCTGCTCAGAGGGGAATCTACTTCTCCCTCTGCCTGCCACTCCCCCTGCTTGTGCCCTCTCTTTCTCTGTCTCTCTCAAATAAATACTTAAAATAAAGCATGATAAGTTTGTTTCAAAATAAAAAGAAGCAAGAAAACCATAGTGAGAATTTACTAAATGCCTTGCTTTCTTTGAATTACTAATTTAATTCTTGAAACAAACAATTCAGGTAGGTACTATTATGATTTTTAGTATACAGAGAAGATAACTAGGGCAGAAATAATTAAATGCTTGGTTCTATGTTTCTAAGGAGAAAGAGCAAACCACTGGAAAAATGGAGAAAGGAGGCCACAGGAAACATCGCTGCTGGAGGCATCATGAAATTCTTTTTGATCCAGAGAAACTTGGGCTTCAGCCCCTGCCCCAGAAATCTATGATTTGGGGCCAATTATTTAAATATTCACACACTGTTTCCTCATTTGTGTACTGAGTATATTCTGTATGGATTTGTGAGAAAGAGATGAGCTAAAAAAATTAAACGATGAGCACAGCAACTGGCACAGGATACGTACTTGCTTTATGTTAGCAATTACCTCGAACAAGTGTCTTCCCTTCACAATAAACTGTGACCAAGATACTTTAAGGAACAACTTGATGTTTTCACAAAGAGAATTATTGTCAAAACTTTTCTCCTATTCAGAAATAGAGCTTCCCAAATAGCCTACAGGATTTTCCAATTTGCTTTAACTCTGGAAGCTATTAACAGTGGAAACATTGTTGTATCAATTTCACATAATTGGGATGGAGAATTTTAAGCATGGGATGTTTATCTTAACTAAAATAGAATTTAACTTATTTAATGTGGTAGAAAGAAACCAGTAGTACCTGGATCCCAGCCCCTACTTTACTATTTATTAGTACAGAATCAATTTGAATAAACAAAAATATTTGCATCCCCATAAATTATAATTCTCAGAGTCTGCAAAGCTCTTTCATATCCATCATATCATTTGGTTTTATGACCTACCTTTTAAGTTGGGCAAAACAATCATTGCTATTCACAAGAAATGTATGCTTTGAGAATCTAAAACAAATAATATGGTTAATATTTATTGAATGTTTACTACATTCTAGTCACCACTTAAAACCTTTAGTGGATTGATTTAACTGTCCTACAACCCAGTGAGGTAGGTACTATAGTTATTCCTATTTTACAAATGAGAATCTGGAGAATATATGAAGCCAGGCTTTGAGCATTAGTAATCTGGTTTTCAAGGGCATCTCTTTATCAATATACTACTAACCTCTGTTCCTTTTTGGCAGAAGTTGCCTGGTTTCCCAAGGTTTCATAGCCTGTTGGTGGCAGAGCTGGTTTCGACTCCACCTGTTTTTATTCTTGATAAGTATGTCATACCTTCTCAGTGACTGAACCATAGTAAGTGCACTTCTCTGTTCTGGTTTCAGTTAGAACATTGAATCAAGTCACATTTTAACCTAGTCTTTACTACTTTATCTCTCCTCCAGTTTCTCTCTCCAGCCCTCCAATCCTCTGCCTTTCTCTTACTCTCTCCTTGACCCTCACAGCTGTCTTTCCAAGGGTCTCCAGTAGGAGGAGACATCACTCAACTTCACTAGGCTCCTATCATCACAGACCTCCCTGCCCTCCTTTTTCCATTTACCTAACCTTAGTAGCTTCTAAATAGTGTCCCAGTAACAATCTGATGGCCTTTGAGTTATGAAGGAAATAGACTGTCAAATAAAATAGTCCTTAAAAATATAGATAGGAGGGGCTTGTGGATCGTATGATTTAAAATTAAGCAACAAGCAAACAAATAGACAAACAAAAGCCCTGCCCCCTTTTACCAGAATTGAATGCACTATCACAGAGGTCAAGTATCTTGACTCACTCCAAGAGGAACGGAGGATGAATCTCTGGCCACCTTGGGTATCCATTTCGCCAAGAGACAAGGAATGTTTTTTGGTACTATTATCCCCTAATTATGTTCTACTGTATCTTCCAGGGGACTTTGAAATTCCTCATGAAGATAGGACTGTGGAAGCTTCCTTTAATATATCAGACTACTTAAGGGAACATTCAGATTAGTCCCTCATCTCTTAGCCCTCTTCCCATCCCAACCCACCAGATTGTCATTATGTCACCATAATTTCTAGCAGAGATAAAGTTCTAAAGGTTAGCAAATATCTCCTTTATTATCATCATACCTCAGTGTAAAAGCTTAACATCAGTCAAAAAAAAAAAAAAGAAAAGAGCAAACAGAAAATTCGACTATTAGACTACACTGTTACGTTAAAGAAAATGATTGATTTCAATACACTTTTCTATTAAATGTGGACAATTATCTTACCCTGACATGTTCGTTTGTTTCTGTTCATGTGTCAAGCAAGAAAGGGTCATACTCAAATACTTCAATAGGCCAAAATTTGGAAATGCCTACCTTAGGCTATTGCCCTACATCACAGCTACATACAACCTGGTATCAGGATACCGCATGATTTCCCATGAGACATTTCCGATCTTTTTTGAGCACAAATTCTCAGAGAAGCGCATCCATTCTTGTATTGTTAATGAGTACCTAGGATTGACCTTGTGAGTTGGCAAAGTCTTTTTTTCCTCCAGTTTATTATTTCTCTTACTATGTGCCTGAAAAATGAGAACCCATTTAACAATTTTTTAATGCATGACAATGCAATTTACAGCCCAGCTCTGTCCTCTAATAGTTTAGCTAGATATTTTTATTTACTTAATATTTCATGTATGATTGTTCATTATTTTAAATCTGTCAACTCTAATGGCTGAAGTCCGAAGGAAACTACATATGTTGCTTATTACTTTACTATCTCTTATTCATGGATTAAAAGCTGACTCATATTGTGATCTTTGATGATCTTTCATGGTAAACTCGTATTTACTTGGTTTTAATCAATGGAAATCTTGCATGCTTAAATCTAGACTGCTTTTCTTTAGAGTTTTGGTTTGCTCTCTGTCAATGTCAAGAGACCCAACCAATCTGTGACCATGAGGTGTGCTGTGAAGATCTGTTCTCATCCTTTGCACATACCATGGAAAGTTACATTGCCTTCCCACCTTCACTCTCCCCATCTTTAGCACAGGAAACAGGATGGGTGCTATTCTTCACCCGCTTAAGGAAGGAGTCCCAACCTCAGCTCACCCATCTTGCAGCTGGCCCAGAATAGAATCCAGGAATGCATTGCAATGTATACTTGATGCAGATATGAGCTACTTTATGGTGGGATGATCCATTAGGCGTATATAACAAGCCCATCATAGTGACTGTCAATTTTTGAGGAAGGTAATGCTTTTTAAAGCAAAATACATGAAGCACAAATACTGGAAACTATTGATGAATTAAAGCATATGAAATAAAGAATTGCTGTTTATAGTTTCTAGAAATACTATTAACAAAAGAAAATATAAACAACACTCTTGGAGAAAAAAATTCCACCACATAAAACTTTCAATTGTGAAAAACAATTGACAATTTCTATGAATCAATAATATTAGTGGAATTTAAAAAAAAAAAAACAGGTGAACATAGGGGAAAGGGAAAAATAAAATAAGATAAAAACAGAAGGAGGCAGACCATAAGAGACTCTATAGTTAAGAGAACAAACTGAGAGTTGCTAGAAGGAAGGTGGGTAGCAGGACGGGCTAAATGGGTGATGGGCATTAAAGAGGGCATTTGTTGGGATGAGCACTGGGTGTTATGTGTAAGTGATGGATCCCTAAATTCTACTCCTGAATCCAATATTACATTATATGTTAACTAACTTTAATTTAAATAAAATTAAATAATAATAATAAAAATACAGAATCAAAGGAAAATGAGCAAAGTACTATACAAGGATATCCTGAAAAGGGAAACTAAAAGTTTTAATAAACACTTGGAACATTCTTTAGTCTTTTATTAATCAGAAAAGAATGCAAATTAAAATTCCCCCCAGGAATGGTGTTACTTTCTGACATTTTACTGGCAGGTTTCACCAAGTTATTAACTTTGACCAACAGGAGATGAGCTGAATGACCATGTGTCATTTCCAAATAGAAGCTTTAAATTCCACTCTGTGGATTTTTTTTTCCCCTGCTAAGAGAGTGACAATGTGCTACAACCAAGTGCTACTCTATCTATCTAGGTCCTGGAATAAAGTTGATTGAGAACAGAGTCACAGGAACCTGGGATGGACAGATAGTGTTATAACTAAAAGGAATCAAAAGGCTTTATGATGTAAGCTCCCGAGACTTGGGTGTTATTTACCACTTCAACATAACCTAGCATTCACTGACTGGTTTAATACACTAGATATACACCTAGATGTAAATATAAAACATTTATTAGACACTTAGTGAAACGCTTAAGAAATATTTCTAGCAAGACAGTTAATAATGGTACAAAATAAATTAGTCAATAAAGTAGAAACAACCTACAGGCCCATCAATGGAAAAACACATTGTAGCGTATTCATTCAAGGTAATTTTCTGTGAAAATAAAAATCACACACAAATGACATTGATAATTCTCAAGAGCACAATGTTCAGCAATGAAGCTAGATACAATAGAATAGAGAATATAAAATTTCATTATTTTTACTTATTTATTTGAGAGAGAGAGAAGAGTATGTGGAAATAGGGGGAGGGACAGAGGTAGGGAATCCTTCAAGCAGACTCCCCAATGAGTGTGGAGCCTGACACAGGGCTCAACCCCATTGACCCATAAGATCATGATGTAAGCCATAACCAAGGGTTCAATGTTTAACCACTGAGCCACCCCAGGCACCCCAGAACACATAATTTCATTATATACATATATTTCATTATATAATTTCATTTATATAAAGTTCAAAAACAGGAAACAATAAATGTATTGCTTAAGAAACATATGGTAGGGATCCCTGGGTGGCACAGCGGTTTGGCGCCTGCCTTTGGCCCAGGGCGCAATCCTGGAGACCCGGGATCGAATCCCACGTTGGCTCCCGGTGCATGGAGCCTGCTTCTCCCTCTGTCTGTGTCTCTGCCCCCCCCCTCTCTCTCTCTCTCTGTGACTATCATAAATAAATTTAAAAAAATTAAAAAAAAAAAGAAACATATGGCAAAATTATAAAGAAAAGAAGAAGACTTGAAGACAAAATAATAAGGTTAATAACTGTATTGGATGTTGTTGTGTTCCCCTAAAATCTCCCTGCTGGCAGTGTTGACTACTGACTGTTAATAAAGACTCTAACAAACCCTGAGACAAAGAATCAAATGTTTTTTGATTCTTGGTACAGGTAAAAAAACAAACAAACAAACAAACAAACAAACAAAACCTAATAGAAGAGTGGGATAGTGAACCAAAGGAGGAAAAGAAACCACTAAAGTGGGCAACTAGAACTTCCCCAACTTCTCCAACTTTGGAATCCAGTGTAGATTCCAATCCAATAACACAACTCTGTTTTCCTCTGTGTCTAAGAGAAGTAAAAGAGCTGGGACATTTATACATCATTTACTCTTGGTCATTGGTTTAGAGCTGGTCTAAAGATCATTCTTTAGTATTTCTGGCTGATAAAGCAGACACCAAAGCAGACTAGAGAGGCCAGATAAAGTCATTAGCTAGAGAAATTAACAGCTAGTAAATGTCAGTTGGGCCAGTATCTTGTAGAATGCTTCCTTGGGAGACCCATAGAGTAAACTAATTAAGGGAATAAGTTATAAATATACAATATTAGAAACAAAAATAGAGATATAAACACAGCTACAGAAGAAAGTATATGTCTAGTTTAATCAAACTATGCAAATTGAGGAGATAACATGAGTAAAGGGATAATTTTCCTAAAAAATATATAAATTACAAGATTCATATAGGGAAAAAGAAAATCTAAGCAGACCTATTACCACTGAATAAATTGGAAAGTTCTTTAAAAAACGAGAGTCTAAAAAAAAAAAAAAAAAAAAAAGACTAACTCCAGGCAGTACAATAAACTAATCAACCAAACTATCAAACTCTGAAGAAATATAGCCAATATAATTGAAAGTATTAATGAAAAAAAGTTTAATCAGAGTACAGCTCTAGCACATAGTGAAACATCATACAATAAGGAAAGTGGTACTTGAGTACAATTGGAACAACTCAATATAAGAAAAAAAAGTGCCCAAATATATACTCATACAATCTGCATATTTATTATAAGACAAAAATAAAATTGTTAATAAACAGAGAAAAGACAGAATATTAAATAAATCAGTTAGTAGAGTTCCCATTTAAAATCCTAGTAACTGAAAAAAAATTTATAAGACTATAGAAAGCTTAGATACTAGTTATAAAATCCAGAAATCACAAAGCAGCTGTCTTAATATGTTAAAACTGTTTAAATAAATTACTTTTGTAGGAAAAAAATTAAATTATGAAAATAATATCAAAGGACAAACAATAATTTGAAAATTTGTTTTTGCCACACCTAGGACATGCATTGGGTGATTTCTTTACCAAGTAAAGTAGTTACATGTCAATTAATAAAATATTGATAATCCAATAGAAAGATGTATAAAATAAAGGGCCAGACAATAAAAAAGTATACATACATAATTTTTTCCAATCCCCTTATAAAATAAACATAAAACAAAAGTAAGGCAAACTATAATAATGATGCACACAGACTTACAGACAATAGTTTTAGTAACACATACTATTGGCAATGTTGAAAGGCACCAGGAATTTTCATACACTTTTGGCAGATGTGCTTATTGGGTCATTCTGTATTTTGGTAATATCTATGAAAAGTTATCAAAAACTTTCTTTTCAAAAATTTTATCAAAATTTAGACTCCATATAACAAAAGAGAAAGAGGCATTCAACAAAAAGAAATAAAAGGCATTCAAATTGGCAAAGAAGAAGTCAAACTCTCCCTCTTCACAGATGACATGATACTGTACATAGAAAACCCAAAAGACTACACCTCAAGATTGCTAGAACTCATACAGCAATTCGGCAATGTGGCAGGATACAAAATGAATGCCTAGAAATCAGTGGCATTTCTATACACTAACAATGAGACTGAATAAAGAGAAATGAAGGAATCAATCCCATTTACAATTGCACCGAAAAGCATCAGATGCCTAGGAATAAACCTAACCAAAGACGTAAAGGATCTATACCCTAAATATTACAGAAGTCTTCTGAAAGCAAATGAGGAAGACACAAAGAGATGGCAAAATATTTCATGCTCATGGATTGGAAGAATTAATATTGTGAAAATGTCAATGCTACCCAAGGCAATTTACACATTCAATGCAATCCCTATCAAAATATGATGGACTTTCTTCAGCGAGTTGGAACAAATCCTCTTAAGATTTGTGTGGAGTCAAAAAAAATATTTGTGTGGAATCAGAAAAGACCCTGAATAACCAGGGGAATATTGAAAAAGAAAACCAGAGCTGGGGGATCACAAGGCCAGGTTTCAAGTTGTACTACAAAGCTGTGATCATCAAGACAGTGTGGTACTGGCACAAAAACAGACATAGATTAATGGAACAGAATAGAGAACCCAGAAATGTGCCCTCAACTCCATGGTCAACTAATATTCGACAAAGCAGGAAAGAGTATCCACTGGAAAAAGGACAGTCTCTTCAATAAATGGTGCTGGGAAAATCGGACAGCCATGTGCAGAATGAAACTAGACCACTCTCTTACACCATATACAAAGATAAACTCAAAATGGATGAAGGTTCTAAATGTGAGAGAAGAATCCATCAAAATCCTAGAGGAGAACACAGGCAACACCCTTTCTGAACTTGGCCACAGCAACTTCTTGCAAGATATATCTATGAAGACAAAGAAAACAAAAGCAAAAATGAACTATTTGGTCTTAATCAGGATAGAAAGCTTTTGCACAGCAAAGGATACAGTCAACAAAACTAAAAGACAGCCTACAGAATCGGAGAAGATATTTGCAACTGACATATCAGATAACGGGCTAGTATCCAAGATCTATTAAAGAACTTATTAAACTCAACACCTAAGAAACAAACCATCCAATCATGAAATGGGCAAAAGACATGAACAGAAATTTCACCATAGAAGACATACACATGGCCAACAAGCACATGGGAAAATGCTCCACATCACCTGCCATCAGGGAAATACAAATCAAAACTATAATGAGATACCACCTCACACCAGTGAGAATGATGAAAATTAACAAGGCAGGAAGCAAGAAATGTTGGAGAGGATGTGGAGAAAGGGGAACCCTCTTGCACTGTTGGTGGGAATATGAACTGGTGCAGCCACTCTGGAAAACTGTGTGGAGGTTCATCAAAGAGTTAAAAATAGAGCTACCCTATGACCCAGCCATTGCACTACTGGAGATTTATCCCAAAGATACAGATGCAGTAAATGCCGAGACACCTGCACCCCGATGTTTATAGCAGCAATGTCCACAATAGCCAAACTGTGGAAGGAGCCTCGGTGGCCATTGAAAGATGAATGGATAAAGAAGATGTGGTCTATATATACAATGGAATATTACTCAGCCATTAGAAATGATGAATACCCACCATTTGCTTTGACGTGGATGGAACTGGAGGGTATTATGCTGAGTGAAGTAAGTCAATTGGAGAAAGACAAACATTATATGGTTTCGTTCATTTGGAGAATATAAAAAAAATAGTGAAAGAAATTAAAGGGGAAAGAAGAGTAAATGAGTGGGAAATATCAGAGAGGGTGACTGAACATGAGAGAATCCTAACTCTGGGAAAGGAACAAGGGGTAGTGGAATGGGAGGTGGGTGGCAGGATGGGGTGACTGGGTAATGGGCACTAGGGGGGCATTTGATGGGAGCACTGGGTGTTATACTATATGTTGGCCAATTGACCTCCAATAAAAAATATACAAAAAAATAATAAAGGTCACACCAGTACCTCCAATTCTATTCCAACTCCTTGGAATTCATACCCATGTACTTTCTCTGTATATAACATTTTTGTCCAATGGGAAGAAACCTGAATCCCATTTTTTATTGTACTTACTTTTAATTAATTTCACCAAACCCCTGTCACCTATAATTATCCCTTGCAAACATTATCTTTGCCAAGAATATTCTTTTTTTTAAATATTTTATTTATTTATTTGAGAGAGAGATAATGAGAGCATAAGCAGTGGGAGAGGGAGAAGCAGATTCTCTGCAGAGCAGGGAGCTTGATGTGGGGCTTGATCTTAGGACCCTGCAATCTTGACCCGAGCCAAAGGCCAACACTTAACTGACTGAGCTACCCAGGCACCCCCAGAATTTTCTTCAACACTTTAGAGAGGAAAGTTCCTTATATGATGCCTTCTTCATCCTCCCATCAGGGATGCCAACACCATAATTCACCCCACTCTCCCAATGTGCTGACACTCTTTTCACCTTTCTGGGATTCTCACACCCCATTCTGGTCATGCTGTGATCTGTTCATGATGGCACCCTCCCCTTGCAAGGACATGCTATTTCCTCCACTTGGACCTGAAACTTAATGCTACATGTTGGCTTCTCCCCACACATTGTCCTTGTCCTCTGACACCCCTTGCTGGGATACCATCACTACCCTGTGGCTGTCCAAGCCATGACAGATAGCCCCGGCCCTAATTCTCTCCCTTGCCATTACCAAACACAGATGCCCACTTGCTTGGCTGTATCTAATTGAACTGAAATAACTAGGGAAAAAAAAAAAAAAGACAAGATGAAGGAGAAGGAGGAGCAGGACAAGAAAAAAGAGAAAAAGAAGGAAGAACTACAACTTAGTTTTAAATTTTTGTTTTTACTAATAATCTAGTGTTCTCTTTTCCAATCTAAAAAATTCAAACTTAGAAAACAATCTGTTGTCATTATGTCTCAATGTGAACTTAATTAAGTCATGGAATTTATCTCATTTTCTGCTCAAAGCAACATTGTGAGGTAGGTTTTATTGTAAAAAATAATGTAGAAACTGGTGTTTAAAAGGTATCTTACCCAGTGTCATATGGGTACTAAGCCACACTGTGATACTGTGGGCATTCTGTCTCATTGAGACCATGAAAGACAGCTTCTCCTGAAAATCAATCAATCAATCAATCAATCAATCTCTCAAGACACAAACAAACAAAAACAATCCTTGGCACCAGTCTATAAGAGACTAGGACAGAGGCAGGGAATGGTGCCGGTAGTCCAGTAGGAATTTCCCCCAGGCACTGAAAACATAACTGAAACCACCACTTGCTTCCATGTCCTGGCTCTTTGAAGTGAAGAAACATGCCTTCTTCTAGCTCCTTGAATTCAAAGCCATGATTGAGAAGAATAGCTGAGAGGTATATAAACTATAACTTGGGAAATTGCATTTCAGAGAAATCTCCACAACCATGTGATTCTGTGATCTTGGGAGAATGGGAAAACTGTGACCAGAATCTTGTGAACGTAAGATAAGAAAAAAATATATATATATATATATATAATTTAATATATTTATATATTTAAATATATTTATATATTATATTTTATATAATATACATTATATATTCAAATATATATAAATATTGAATATTTAATATATAATTATATATATAATAATATTGGGATCCCTGGGTGGCGCAGCGGTTTGGCGCCTGCCTTTGGCCCAGGGCGCGATCCTGGAGACCCAGGATCGAATCCCACATCGGGCTCCCGGTGCATGGAGCCTGCTTCTCCCTCTGCCTGTGTCTCTGCCTCTCTCCCTCTCTCTCTGTGACTATCATAAATAAAAAGAAATTTAAAAAAATATTATATATAATAATATTGAATATAAATATATATTTGAATATATATAAATATATATGCCGAGAAGACATTCAAGAAACTATATCTTTAATTATTATTGTGAATTATGTAAACAAATACTATCCCTTTAAACTGGGACATACTATCATAATAGATCTATCTCCTACAGTCTAGCAAGTTAATTAAACACAAGGACTTGGGAGTCAGGATTGAGTACAAACTTAGGTTTCATTAGGATGCCTGGGTGGCTCAGCAGATGAGCATCTGCTTTTGGCTCATGGCATGATCCCGGGGTCTGGGATCGAGTTCCACATCAGGCTCCCTGCGAAGATCCTGCTTCTCCCTCTGCCTATGTCTCTGCCTCTGTGTGTCTCTCATGCATAAATAAATAAAATCTTAAAAAAAAAACAACTTAGGTTTCGGGATTTCATATCTACATGATCTTGGGGTCATTCTAGGACTGATCCAAGCCCCATGTTTTCATATAGAAAATAGAATTAATAGTAATTGCTAAACCATAGGGTCTGCAGAAGAGTACAATGTGATCGACTCATGATAAGTACATGGATTATAATAAATTATACCACTTATTATTTTTCTTATATTTTCAGTGAAAATTTGTCAATTTTTTTTGAATTTGAAAATCTACTGATTCACTGATTCCACAGTGACCAGATTAAAAAATCTTGGAAAGTCATCACTTTGTGTCTGTCCATGACTGTGATCTTCATAAACCCACATAAAGCCACACCACGTTAGAAGTTCTCGATTATAAAGAAAAATAATGATAAAGGCTGAAAGCAGAAACAGGGATCAACTTGGACTATATTAAAAGTCCCTTGGTACATCTTCCAGGGCAACTGACTGTTCTCTCAGTTATCCTTCATTCTACAACCTTCCACCCTTTGAAACAGAACAATCCATAAACATATAAACAAAGAGGTTAGCGCCATGCCTAAGAGATTCAATGTTTCATTTTTCTCAAACCCTACAAAAAGGGTATGGATTTTTCTAAAAAGATTGTGTGTAGACTGTTAAAGTATCCTGTAAGCTTTGGATTAGTAAGGGAGTATGCTCTGAGGAAAGAAAGAGAGAGAGAGAGAGAGAGAGAGAGAGAGAGAGAACTTGAATCCTATGAGCTGACTTTTTGGAAACCACACCAAAAGTATATCAAAGAGACTGCATTCTTGATGACTGTAGCACAACATTTTAAAGTGAAAACATTCAGATGGAATTTAAACTCATACTTTTGAGAGCTTTCTGCTCTGCTTTTAGAAAAATAAATCATATATTTATTGATTTGCCTTGTACTTTCAATAAATAACTAACATTTATTGAAAATCTGCTACATCTTTAGGAGCTTGAGTGGGTGGTGACAATATTAGACAAATGCTGTATGATATCATTCATATGTGAAATCTGTAAAAGTCAAACTCTTAGAGAGCAAAATGGTTATCAGGGCTTCGGTAGGGAGGAATAGGAAATGTTTAAGGGTATAAACTAGCAATGGGTAATAAGTCCTGGAGATCTAAGGCATGATATAGTGAATATAAAAACAATATTATACAATTATAACAATATTATAGGGATCCCTGGGTGGCGCAGCGGTTTGGCGCCTGCCTTTGACCCAGGGCGCGATCCTGGAGACCAGGGATCGAATCCCACATCGGGTTCCCTGTGCATGGAGCCTGCTTCTCCCTCTGCCTGTGCCTCTGTCTCTCTCTCTCTCTCTCTCTCTCTCTCTCTGACTATCATAAATAAATAAAAATTAAAAAAAATAAAAAAAAGTTTAAAAAAAAAACCAATTATAACAATATTATAATCATCAAACTTGCTGAGACACAATATCATAATTATCCCTACAAAAAATAAATAATAACTATACGATGTGATAAAGGTGCTATTACTATAATGACAATCATATGACAATATAAAAATGTAGCAAATAACATGTTGTACATCTTAAATTGACACAATGTTATATGTCAGATATATTTCAGAAAAATCAAAGATAGATCATTCTGAGAGGCAGACTTGAAAGATGGAGCAGGAAGCAATAAATACATAAGAAATGATGACAATGATGGTATCACATTAATAAATACTATAATTTGGAGTAGTTACTAAACTACTCCTAGTACTCAGAACTATGATAGGAATTGGTGTGCTTGATCTCATTAAGCCTTCACCTGTAATCTTTCTGGCTCAGATTTTGGCACTGCCATCCACCTAGTTATTCAAGCAAAAAACCTGGGCATCAGTCTTATGCCCTCTTTTTGGTGATCCCAAACTGCTAATCATCAAGTCCTTCTAAAAATGACTCTTAAATATCTTTCCTGTTAATAAAATTATTTCCATCTTCATTGTCACTGTCTTAATTATGGCTGCTACTAACCCTCACAAAAACATAGTAACTGATTTCTGGTTTACATGGTCTCAATTCTTTGCCTCTCCCCATGTCCACATCTTTGTCTCATGGTGAGCTGACTCTATTTATCACCCCCTTGACATTGTGTTTGTCCATGGAACTCGTTTTCACTGTGCAATATGGGAAGAACTATCCTTAAGAAACTACTGTCCAATATAACTTTCTGTGATGATGGAAATATTTATAGTCTGTGCTTTCAAATACAGTATTAGTGACATACAAACAACTGAGCACTTGAAATATGTCCATTACAGGTAAAGAATTGTATTTTTAAAATTTTATATCATTCTAGTTGATTAAAACAAATTTAACTGGCCGCAGGTAGTGAGCGGCTGCCATATTGGGCAGTGCAGCCTTGGGGAATCTCATGAATTTTTGTTTGTGCTGCAGTGTTTCTGCTCTCTCAATGACATTAATATGTTCAGCTTGTCTACAGGTCTAAAAAGAATGAGAGACACATGGAGTAACTCCTGCTGAGCCCAGCTTAGATCAACTGTCCTCCAATGACCTCGAGCTACATTAAAGATACTGTATTATTATTTTAAGCCAGTAATCTTGGGATGATTTGTTATGCAGCAAATCTAAATGATAGACTTGACCTAGATTTTTGCTTACTCCTTACCTCTCCTACATATTGGAACCAATGTGGATTTGTTGTTGTTGTTGTTGTTGTTGTTGTTTTTAAATTACAAATCTAGTCTTACCATTCACTACTGAATATTCTTCAAGGGCTTCCCACCACCCTTATAATAAAGTTTAAACTTCTTAAGGTTCTTTATTATTCTTCTTCTATTATACTTCCTCTACTTCTTTTAGCAGTCACATACTTACTCTTCCTCTTAAAAGGGACCCCAACCCCTATTACGTTCTGTGCCCTAATTTTAGCCCACATAACTGCATTCACTCAACTCACTCTCAGCTTGAATCTATTTATCTTTAGATAACTTTGGCTTACCACCTTCTTTTGGGATGCAGCTTCCCCTCTTTCTGCTCATAGTGCATCATGGATTCACTCCTTTAGAAACATTCATCATCTGCATTATAATATATCATTTCACTTGTTTCTCTTTTCCAATATGTAATTAATTTCTGGAGGATAGGGCGGGACTGTGATGATTGTAATTCCTATTTTAGAAGAGTGTCCAGAACATAGCAAGTGCATAATAAATTAATCTTGAATAAAAGAACTACCATGTGAATATTAGAAGTATGGCTGAAATCCTAGTAATTGATACTTTGAGTTTAATATCCCTCCTAATTTGCAATTGCCTTGATCATGCCAGACTCAAGGGAAAGGTTGCAAGAAGACACAGAGTTTTTAATCATATAATGTTATACAAATGGAAGGCTACACTTATTATTACACTTGCATGACAAACACTGTGTCTGACATAGACTAACTAGAAGGGGGTGAAAGGAATTTCAGTTTGGGAGTCAGAATGACTGAAGTTTACTCTGTCACTCACTAATTATGTAGGCTTCGCTATATTTTAAAATTAACTGGAGCCCTGGTTTCTTCATCTGAGATGTGCACTTATAATTTCTCCCTCAGAGCATCAGTGAGGAAAAAATGGAAAAGGCACCATAAATTCCTTGGCTTAGTGCATGGCAAATAGCAGGTGATCAAGATATGTGTGTTTGCTGACTTTCTCTTCTTGGCAGTGGTAAAGAGAATTTGGGGTTTCTGTCTATCTTATTTGTGTGCTCTTTTCTCTGAAATCACTAGTTGCTTGCTTCTGCTTAATTTTGTATTTTCACTCAGAGCCAATGTTAAATATTTGACTACAAATATTTGCACCTGCTAATAAATTAAATACCATTTTTGGAAGGATGCAAAGTTCTCTGCAAAATGTCCCACCTATTTTGCCCTCAATGATTTTCAATCTCTTCTCCCCTCCCCCATTCACTCCCTTTATAGTGACGTTCCCCTCACTCCTCCCTTCTGCCCACAGAAGAATTCTCCAGTAGAATGTATGGTTTTGACCTTCAGTGGAAACAGAATTATAGCCTTATAATATAAAGATCGTTGTTCATATTGTTTTCAGTTAGGGTGTTTGGTGCTGTTAGTATTCTTTAAATAAGCATAAGCTTTGAAGTTAAAACACCTGGGCATGATTTCTGGTTCTGCTACATATATCCATTGGGTCAATTTTTAATGCTCAACATTTGAGCTTCTGTTTTCCCATCTGCTACAATTAGAATAATAATGTCTAACTCACAGTTTGTTCTGATAACTAAATGAGAGGACATTCATGAAGAAACCTTACATGGTTGACCATAAATATGAGTGGAATCTTAATTATAGTGTATTTACTGTAGACAGTGCACTGCATACTAACTGCAGATCTAATTCCATTCCTGCACTCCATTAAAACACCTGAGCCTTGACATTTTGGAAAGATGTGAATCATAGGGTTCCCCATTATACATGTTCCATGGAATCTAGAAGTCTGGTTAACAGCATCCAAGAAATGACCAGACGTGAAGAATTTATTACCCCTCATTTCCTACTATAATGTTACATAGCCATATGTTTATGCATTTACAGGTATTTATTCAAATACATGCAACAAATACACATACCGTCTTTCCCACTCTTGCACTGATACATCCAGACTCTGCTGCTTCTTAGAACAATGTGATTGGGAGGAAATGGACATCTTTGGGAATGCTTCTAAATTTTAATCCTCTCTAGCATAACATAGCAGACATTTCACTGAAAGTGAAATTCTCCTGCACCTCCACTAGCTGGGTTGGCCACTCAGGACTTCTTGCCCTACATCTATTCTCTACTGTACCTGAGTTGCCAAGGGTTTTTACATATAATGATGTCCATGCTCCTTTTCCAATTTTTGATCTTGTCTCTTTTGCAGTTTGACATGGGCTCCTTGGTGACAAAATTGGAAAGAATTTGAGAAGAAGGGGTATTGGGAAAAATGTTTTTCTTCTAAATTTATTCTAGCTTTGCATTGTGCAAATTCTTTCATTAGTAAGGGATGTAGGACTAGAAATGCAAAAGACTGGAACTGGCCTTGATTCTTCTCTTACCTAGCTGTTGGGCCTTGCATAGGCCATGTCAGCTCCTACCTGTTCATAATAAAGCTTAGTAGATCACTCTCACTCACTTTTTTCAGGTTCAACTATGATTAATTGGCTACTGTAAGCATATGTTTCTTAGTAGAGATTTTAAAACATACATGCTTAATAAATATCTTTTATAACAAACTTTATACTTAGTAATTTCCATATATTTCTTATCAACAACTAGTTAACTAATTAAAAATATAATTAATTTAGGTGTTTAATAAGAAAGCATATATAAAGGAAAGCTTACTTCACCCTTAATTCCCCCTTCCTCCCCACCTCCATTCCTTCTTTCTTCCTCAAGTATTTCAGCAAACAGATCTGTATTATAAGTCAGGGTGAATTTACTGGTTCTCGGATTAAAAGTCACAAAGAAGAAATAAACTTTTTGGGTTTATTATGCATTTCACTTAAATAGATAAACAACTGGACAGAGAGTGAGTGAGATTCACTTTAGAGGGAAAAAATGTGCCAGTTCTGCTATAAGTCACAACAATGCTTCTTTTGGCAGGTAGCTTACATTCCAGCTGTCCATACTGAGGCCATAGCTCTACCATTCCACTTGAAAACAAGCATTGTTAAACCAGCAGTATTCCACCATTTGCAATCTATGACCCAGTAAGTGTTTGGGAAGAGTTGAGTGTTCTAATTTTTAGGGCATAAAATGTGGGGTAATTCCATGACACCATTTTGCAGCAGTACTTTTAAGATCATCTGATGCTCATGTGGAAGACAAGCTTGGTCATTAGGACCCTGTCTGTCTGTGGCTGAAGGATCCTTGGCATTATTTTTCCCAGTATACTCATGCATTGCAGTGAACCTGGCTATCTAGCAGATGGCTTTTGCTACTCTCTGTCCACTTCTCCTGTCTCAGGGTCAGAAAGAAGCAGCAGAACCTGATCCCATAATATTTTCTCCAGTCTGTATTCCAGAGCCATATCTCCTAAGAGGGAGAGTTTACCTTTGGAACCCTCTACTGGCATGCGGTGGGAAGCAGGTTATTTTTGTTTTATTTTTTATGTATATTTTTTTAATGAAGTTCGATTTGCCAACATATAGTATAACACCCAGTGCTCATCCCATCCAGAGCCCCCCTCAGTGCTTGTCACCCAGTCACCCCATCCCCCTGCCCACTTCCTCTTCCACTGCCCCTTGTTCCTTTCCCAGAGTTAGGAGTCTCTCGTATTTTGTCACCCTGATTTTTCTCACTCATTTTTTCTCCTTTCCCCTTTAATCCCTTCCACTACTTTTTATATTCCCCAAATGAATGAAACCATATAATGTCTGTCCTTCTCCGATTGACTTACTTCACTCAACATAATACCCTCCAGTTCTATCCACGTTGAAGCAAATGGTAGGTATTCATCGTTTCTGATGGTTGAGTAATATTCCATTGTATATATAGGCCACATCTCCTTTATCCATTCATCTTTCAATGGACACCGAGGCTCCTTCCACAGTTAGGCTATAGTGGACATTGCTCCTATAAACATGGAGGTGCAGGTGTCTCTGTCTTTGACTGCATCTGTATCTTTGGGGTAAATCCCCAGTAGTGCAATGGCTGGGTCATAGGGTAGCTCTATTTTTAACTCTTTGAGGAACCTCCACACAGTTTTCCAGAGTGGCTGCACCAGTTCATATTCCCACCAACAGTGCAAGAGGGTTCCCTTTTCTCCACATCCTCTCCAAAATTTCTTGTTTCCTGTCTTGTTAATTTTCACCATTCTCACTGGTGTGAGGTGGTATCTCATTATAGTTTTGATTTGTATTTCCCTGATGGCAAGTGATGTGGAGCATTTTCCCATGTGCTTGTTGGCCATGTGCATGTCTTCTATGGTGAAATTTCTGTTCATGTCTTTTGCCCATTTCATGATTGGATTTTTGTTTCTTGGGTGTTGAGTTTAATAAGTTCTTTATAGATCTTGGATACTAGCCCTTTATCTGATATATCAGTTGCAAATATCTTCTCCCATTCTGTAGGCTGTCTTTTAGTTCTGTTGACTGTTTCTTTTTCTGTGCAGAAGCTTTTTTTTCCTGATTAAGTCCCAATAGTTCATTTTTCCTTTTGTTTCCCTTGTCTTCATAGATGTATCTTGAAGAAGTTGCTGAGGCCAAGTTGGTGTTGCCTGTGTTCTCCTCTAGGATGTTGATGGATCTTGTCTCACATTTAGATCTTTCATCCATTTTGAGTTTATCTTTGTGTATGATGTAAGAGAATGGTCTGCCCAGAAATCAGTGGCATTTCTATACCCTAAAAATGAGACTGAAGACAGAGAATTTAAGGAATCAATTCCATTTACAATTGAACCCAAAACCATAAGATACCTAGGAATAAGCCTAACTAAAGAAGTAAAGGATCTATCTCCTAAAAAGTACAGAACTCTTATGAAACAAATTGAGGGAGACACAAAGAGATGGAAAAATATTTCATGCTCATGGATTAGAAGAATTAATATTGTGAAAATGTGTATACTACCCAGGGCAATTTACACATTCAATGCAATCCCTATCAAAATACCGTGGACTTTTTCAGAGAGTTGGAACAAATAATCTTAAGACCTGTATGGAATCAGAAAAGACCCCAAGTAGCCAGGGTAATCTTGAAAAAGAAGAGCAGAGCCGGGTGTCTCACAATGCCAGATTTCAAGTTGTTCTACAAAACTGTGATCATCAAAACAGTGTGGTACTGGCACAAAAGCAGGTTATTTTTAAACTATGGGATGATTATCAACTGAAGGATACTTTATGCAATAAATAGTATCCTTAATAGAGTTCACTGTTCACAACTATGAGAGTCAAGCA
Organism: Vulpes lagopus; assembly: GCF_018345385.1. NCBI lineage: Eukaryota > Metazoa > Chordata > Mammalia > Carnivora > Canidae > Vulpes > Vulpes lagopus. Next base: position 128,056,097 of record NC_054827.1, on the reverse strand, counting down.
ATTTAATCACCCAACGTGAACAATTAAATTTGCTTTGCTATGTTTTTGTTTTTTATTTTGTTCTTTCTGCTCAGAATGATCTCCTTTCCTTCTTCTAACAGTTTTATTCTGAAATACTGTTTTATCTTTATGCCCCAATAGACTAAGTTCCACAAAGAAAAGGAAAATAAATCTCAGTTCCTTATAGTACTCTCAGGTCTGTCATGTTGCTTGGTGATTCCAAAGGCCTAATGAACAGAAGATACGCTGAAATTAACAGCAGTGAAGTATGCACTTACTTTGCTCACACATTAGCCTTTCCTTTCAGACTCTGCAAACTCTTGACCTATCTGAAGGCTGTAGCCCCATTATATCTGTGGCACATCTTCTAGGCCTACCATAATGCCTGTCCCAAATAGGGTTTTGACACATATTTTATTTTATTTTATTTTTTAAAATATTATATTTATTTATTTGAGAGATAAAGAGAGTATGAGCTGGAGAAGGGGCAGAAAGAGAGGGAAAAACAGACTCCCCACTGAGCAGGAAGCAGAACCCTGGGCTTTATCCTAAGCCAAAGGTAGATGATTAAGGACTGAGTCACCCAGGCACCCCTTGATGCATATTTTATGAATGATTGAATGAATGAATGCACACATGAAGAAAATCTGGTATTTATTATGAAAGCTAAAAAGCACAAAGAATGGAAGTATATAAGTAATAGTTACCCCACTGGCCATTTCTCCCAGTATCATCTGAGTTCTAATAAAGATGGGCTTTGGGACATCATTCAAAAGACCTAGTAAGTGATTTTTCGCAGGCAGACTTTTATTAAGCAGCTCACTCTGCTACCCATGATAGCTACCCCCTGTCAAAAGAGTACTCTATACTCGTTAAAGATATTAATATTTCCTTGAAACATGCAATCTCTGACCTTCTTATAAAGGGAAAAATTTGTCTTTTCTAGAATAAATATTTGACAGTATTTTTGGATTACCAATGAAGCTTGAAAAAGCCCTGAACAAAAATTTTACTGAGGACAGCAGGTCATTTTCCTAGTCAAGGAGTGAATTGAGTCTATCATTTTCCTCAAATATTTCCCTCAATGAGAAAATATAAGCTTTGCTGGGTAAATTTCATCCTGAAAAATAGTAGAGGATTTTTTGGAGTTATTTAAAGAAGATCTAGGTCATTCATGTCTATCTACTTTATCATCCACTTTTATTTCAATGTATAATATGCTATGTTCTTCCTCAGACCTAACATATAACCTCCTACCAATACAGCAAATTCATGTGTTGACTCTAAAATGTACATGGACACCATATATACATCTGTAAACATATACACACATACATACACTTAAGATTATAAGCTGGTACCAAATACCATAGGACATATCTTAGCTTCTAGTGAACATACTGCTATCCTAGTTATTTCAGTGAGTTACTGAGGTACCAGAGATTGAGATTAAAGTGAATTTAGGTGAAGCAAGTTACTTTTAAAATAGCCCAATGAAATTAAAATTCCCAACTCACTTTGTTTTTGAAATAATTAGTTTAATAACACTTCTTAAGCAGTTCTTCAATAATCATATAAAAAATAAAAATAAATAACCAAAAAATATTTTTAAAAGTCTGATCATATTGGCAAAAGCTGTGTTTGCCTGTGCATATCTTACTGACATTCTTAACAAATCATTTTTTTGACCATGGAAAAGAAATAAAAAATAAAACAGAGTAAAGTAAATAGCAATGATGTGAAAAGCACTTTCATTTATAAGGTAGACTGTATGGTCAATAGAAAGATTAATCATACAAAAATATTAACTTGCCTGTCCCCTCTACTTTTCCAGTTTCTACTTGTGAATAAAGGCCCTCTCTAGTGCAAGTTGTTCCTGAAAATGTTCCTGATTACCTAGTGATGTTATTTTTGAATCTTATATTTTTCTAATTTTATAAGTATGGGTTTTCAATCTTCAAGTGAAATAATGTTGATGTAGAGGGCATTAGGCTGGAACATACACAAATTATATGAGTAGAGCATAAATAAATAGAATATATATACCATTGAGCCACCCAGGCATCCCAAATTCTAGGTCTTTTTTAAAGACCTTTCATTAACCACTCCATCTAGAAAATATTCTTCCTCCATTAGGCTTTTGTTCACCTTTTCTAAGCATCTCTTGACACTTTGTCCTTGCATGAAAAAGAAATTGGTGGGGATCCCTGGGTGGCTCAGCAGTTTAGCACCTGTCTTTGGCCCAGGGTATGCTTCTGGAGTCCCAGGATTGAGTCCCACATCAGGCTCTCTACATGGAGCCTGCTTCTCCCTCTGCCTGTGCTCTGACTCTCTCTCTCTCTCTCTCTCTCTCTCTCTCTCTGTCTCTTATGAACAAATAAATAAAATCTTTAAAAGAAAGAAAGAAAAATAAATTGGTGGTGTTGAAAGTAACACAGACCTGACTTGGCAACTTGGCTTCATCACATGCCACTTCTATTTTCCCATCTGTACAAAGATGACCCAGATATCTGCCTCACTATTATATGGTATCGCATATGTGAGGTGTCTCGAACATATTCTCTTACAAAGTTGGGGAATTCCCCCAGTAAGAAAGGCCAAATATAATACATTCATTCATGGATGTTTCCCTGTCATATTTTCTAATTGCTCACTCCAATTTTTTTGCCCAAACTAAAAATGCCATAAAAATCCAGACTTATATTGTCTCTTGGTATTCCCTACCAGAGACCAAAAGTAGCAAAAAGTTGAATCTGAGATGCTTTCAATATGTTACTTCATACCCTTTGTAACATATAATAATAATTTAGTTATAGCTAATATATATTATTAATAGGATGTAAGACATTCTAATAAGTGCTTTAGATACATAACATTAATTTTATTAGCCATCTTATGAATGTATTATTCTTTCCATAATTAGCAGATGAGGAAACTGAGACTTGGAAAGATCCATGCCCTTGCCCAGGGTTACTCTTATTGCAGATATTTACATACAGGTGGTCTGATTATGGAAAGAATGCTTTTGACTACTGTGATATGGAGAATTCATACATTATTTTTAAAAATCTCCTGATTTTCCATTTTTGATAACTGAGATTCACCTTCTTTTTCCTCATTGTGTACAATTCAAAAATTTCTAATTGGCTGTTAGATATCGTTTATTTACCTACCTTTGAAAGAGTGAAGCCAAATCTATAAAATAGGCTCCATTTCCTAAATAGATGAATTTACCAGTAATAGGGATATATGTGACAATTAGAACAAACTAAAATCATGTGAGTTTGTGTGGTGTGAACTTCTTTAAGAATATAAAAGATCAAGGCAAAGCCTAGACCTTATAGATATATATTTCCCCAAAGTTACTCTTAATTCCAACTGCAATTGGAAGCAGCTTCAGGATTTTAACTTTGAGTGACACTAAAAGTTAATCAGACCTGAAGAGTCTGAATAGCAGAAATTCCATAATCTTTGTTGTGCAAATGAAAAAAAAATAACTATTGTTACCCTGATATGTCATTGTACTAACACTTAATGGAAAGTTGCTACGCCACAGGAGTTTTATGCATATTATACTACTTAATTTACTAACCAACCTGCATCATTATTTCTTTTGTAGATAAGGAAATAATCTTATCTGTGGTTGAAGCAACCAGCCATCCTTATCCTGCCGTCTTTGAATACTGGATTTCTTCTGAGAGTCTCTGGCATGGTGGAAATCATCTCAGCTAGAAAGCTTGAAAAAAAAAAAAAAAAAGCTTGAAAAGTGAAAGAAGGCAGACATTTTTGTTTTTTGTATTTTTTTTTAATTGGAGTTTGATTGGCTGACATATACTATAACACCCAGTGCTCATCCTGTCAAGTGCTCCCCTCAGTGCCTGTCACCCAATCCCCCCATTCCCCTGCCTACCTCCCCTTCTGCTACCCCTTGTTTGTTTCCCAGAATTAGGAGTCTCTCATGTCCTGTCACTTTCACTGTTATTTCCCACTTATTTTCTCTCCTTTCCCCTTTAATCCCTTCCACTATTTTTTTTTTATATTCCCCAAATGAATGAAACCATATAGTGTTTGTCCTTCTCCAATTGACTTCACTCAGCATAATACCCTCCAGTTCCATCCACTTCGAAGCAAATGGTGGGTATTTGTTGTCTCTAATGGCTGAGTAATATTCCACTGTATACATAGACCACATCTTCTTTCTTTTTTTTTTTTTTTTTTTTAATTTTATCCCTCTGGTTATCATTGAACTTGCTGTATTACAAATATGTGTTGGCAGTTTTCATATTATTTTGTACGTTTTCAGGTTTTTTTTATTTTTTTAATTTTTTTTTTATTTTTATTTTTTTTTAATTTTATTTATGATAGTCACACAAAGAGGGAGAGAGAGAGAGAGGCAGAGACACAGGCAGAGGGAGAAGCAGGCTCCATGCACCGGGAGCCCGACGTGGGATTCGATCCCGGGTCTCCAGGATCACGCCCTGGGCCAAAGGCAGGCACTAAACTGCTGCGCCACCCAGGGATCCCCAGACCACATCTTCTTTATCCATTCATCTTTCAATGGCCACCGAGGCTCCTTCCACAGTTAGGCTATTGTGGACATTACTGCTATAAACAGTGGGGTGCAGGTGTCTCTATCTTTGACTGCATCTGTATCTTTGGGATAAATCTCCAGTAGTGCAATGGCTGGGTCATAGGGTAGCTCTATTTTTAACTCTTTGACGAACCTCCACACAGTTTTCCAGAGTGGCTGCACCAGTTCATATTCCCACCAACAGTGCAAGAGGGTTCCCCTTTCTCCACATCCTCTCCAACGTTTCTTGTTTCCTGTCTTGTTAATTTTCACCATTCTCACTGGTGTGAGGTGGTATCTCATTATAGTTTTGATTTGTATTTCCCTGATGGCAGATGATGTGGAGCATTTTCCCATGTGCTTGTTGGCCATGTGCATGTCTTCTATGGTGAAATTTCTGTTCATGTCTTTTGTCCATTTCATGATTGGATGGTTTGTTTTTTTGTTGTTGAGTTTAATAAGTTCTTTATAGATCTTGGATACTAGCCCTTTATGTGATATGTCAGTTGCAAATATCTTCTCCCATTCTGTAGGCTTTTAGTTTTGTTGACTGTTTCTTTTTCTGTGCAGAAGCTTTTTTTTCCTGATTAAGTCCCAATAGTTCATTTTTCCTTTTGTTTCCCTTGTCTTCATAGATGTATCTTGAAGAAGTTGCTGAGGCCAAGTTGGTGTTGCCTGTGTTCTCCTCTAGGATGTTGATGGATCTTGTCTCACATTTAGATGTTTCATCCATTTTGAGTTTATCTTTGTGTATGGTGTAAGAGAATGGTCTGCCCAGAAATCAGTGGCATTTCTATACCCTAAAAATGAGACTGAAGACAGAGAATTTAAGGAATCAATTCCATTTACAATTGAACCCAAAACCATAAGATACCAAGGAATAAGCCTAACTAAAGAGGTAAAAGATCTATGCCCTAAAAACTACAGAACTCTTCTGAAACAAATTGAGGGAGACACAAAGAGATGGAAAAATATTTCATGCTCATGGATTAGAAGAATTAATATTGTGAAAATGTGTATACTACCCAGGGCAATTTACACATTCAATGCAATTCCTATCAAAATGCCCTGGACTTTTTCAGAGAGTTGGAACAAATAATCTTAAGACCTGTATGGAATCAGAAAAGACCCCAAGTAGCCAGGGTAATCTTGAAAAAGAAGAGCAGAGCCGGGTGTCTCGCAATGCCAGATTTCAAGTTGTTCTACAAAGCTGTGATCATCAAGACAGTGTGGTACAAAAAGAGACACATAGATCAATGGAAGAGAATAGAGAACCCAGAAATGAGTCCTCAACTCTATGGTCAACTAACATTTGACAAAGCAGGAAAGACTATCCACTGGAAAAAGGACAGTCTCTTCTATAAATGGTGCTGGGAAAATTAGACAGCCAGATGCAGAAGGCATTTTTCTTCAAATTGTTTGGCATTCATAGACTTCTTCCCTGGCCAGGTCCTCTATCACTTAAAAAACTAATGAAAATTGTTTCACGTGAGTGTGACCTAGTAGATTTTAGTCCCAGTTCATTAGGTAGCAATAATCTTTTTATTTACCTTAATGTTAACATATTCCCCTAGAGCAGGGGCACCTTGAAAAGAAGATTAAATGTTGGCTTCATGAATGAAAAGGAATTGCATTTGGGAAAGGTTCTGTTCTGATTCCATATGCTTGATCCTTAACAGATCTGCTTTGTTAAGGAAGAATAATCACATTGACTGTTGATGCAAAAGCATTAGTCTCAGGATCACATTTTTATGCATTAAGCATCTGGACTATGACAAAGTAAATCTTCAAACAATAATTATTCTAGCAAATTAGGCTATGTGGTTGCATGAAAAGGGCACTGGACATTGGCCTCCAACCTGGAATTGCCACGAACTACTTGGGGGACCTTGAGAGAATTAGTCCATCCATTAGTTCTCTCATATGCAAAATGAGGAAGGTGGATTTGATAGTCACTGGGGGTCTTTGTGGCCATGTGTCTAATGCATTATTTAGTGATGATTCTAACCTAAGCAAATAGCACTACCCCCTAGTCATCATTCACTAAGATATTGACTATCACTGCATCATTTATTAAAATTGCCATTTTAAACCTAGTAGAATTCTGAAAGCCTATTTTTTATTCACAATAACTGCTTTAAAAATACAGTCCTGTATAGATCCATTACTTAGAAATATGCTTCTTTTAGAGAGTTTCTGAGTTTAACTAGGAACGTTAACAGACAACAAGCTCTGACAGGGAGGCCACTGTTTTCTAAATGTTTATATCCTCAAATGACTTGGATAATACCTACCTCATCAGTCACTCTGTTTTATATTTTTAAAATAGTCTTCATGTAACCAAAACTATCATACTGAGAAATGTGTTTAATAAAAAAGAAAGAAAGAAAAGCACTTTAACCTTCTGCACTTGGGAGATACTTGGGAAATACTCTCTCCTCTGCAGCCCATTTTGAGCTCTTTTAGGATTTTCTTTTTGTCTCCATTTTCCTTTGGTATTGGCTCTTTTTAAGTGTCAAACTCAATTTTTATGTGGAAATAAGTTTTAGACTGGCATATTTGCTTGGACCTAGTGCCCTTCTAGGATGTTGCTTCTGCTAATGGCTTATAGATGGGAGGTCTTCTGTTTGTGGCAGAGAGTGGTCACTTTACATTCCTTTGCCAGGTCTCTGGGATCTCACTGAAAAGGTATTTCACTTATCTCAAAGAAAATAAGACAGGATAACAAAGCTATAGACTCACTAGGGATGAAGAATGCAGAGGTGAAGAGTGGTAAATTATCAGTCATGGTCAAAGACTTTCTAAGGAAGAGAAACCTGAGCTAAGACCTCAATGATGAGAAAGGTTCACTCTTAGAAAATCTAGGGGCAAAAGATTGCAGGGAAGGGAAGAGTGAGGATGTAGGTACTGAGGAAGGTATGTGCTTGGAACATGTGGGAAATAGAAAGAAAGGTAGTGCAGCAAACTATAGCAAGCAAGCGAGCATGACTTAACTAGTAAATGGTATAGGTAAAGGCCAGCCCACAGAGGCCTTTAAGGGACCTGGAAGGTCTTTAGGTTTTTTAGGAGTGTAATGGGAAGTTAAGCAACACTGAATCTTAAGACAATGTCCAGGAATGTAGGATTTCGAATGACTTTGCATTACCCAGTTTTTAGGGCAACAGGATATATTGCTAGTTGATATCTCACTCCAGCTATACAATATATTGCTGTTCAGAAATAAATTCAGTTTACTGTTTTCCACCAAAATAATGAGTTCTGCCACTTATATCAACTTGTATAAATATTATGTTTGACTATGTGGACTATTTTTTCCTTCTTACCTGTGAGCTCTAGACTCAAAATACAGGACAAGTTCTGGTGAAAACTTGGAAAATTATGTCTTTTGGAAAGAATTATCTCTTTATCCCTTGGTACATGGATGCTCTGGTTTAAAGCTCATAAACATGGAAGATACAGGCGCAGAGAAGGAATTGTGGAAAAATTGTGCAATAAATATGACTATGGCCAGGTTACCCAAATAGGCATGCACAGGTAGGAATGCACAGGCGCTGAAGAATGTTCCACCAACAGGTGTTTTTGACAGGGAGTCTCAGTACCATAGAGAATTCACACCCTTACTTCATATCAAACTATGATATTATTTTCTCTCCTTACAAGTTCAAGAAAACATTGACTAGGTTTCCATGATCATTGTTTTGATTAACTATCTGTCCAAATGTATATACTTAAGTTCTCTTCCCTACTGGGATATTTCTTATCTTAATTCCTTAAGCTTAGCTCACAATCTCATGGTATGCTAAATCATAAAGTTCAATGAGATCCATATTATAATCCCTAGAATCTGTAAATACATTACCTTTAACAGCAAAAGGGACTTTCCAGTGTGATTAAGGATCTTGAGATGCAGAGATTATTTGTGTGGGTTCAATGTAGACACAAAGCTACTAATAAGAGGGATACAAAAGGTTCAAAGAATGGAAGTAGGGGTCAATGAATAAGAGAGAGATTTGAAGACACTATGCTATCAGCTTTGAAGGCAGAGGAAGTAGGTGCAGGCCAAGAGATAAATGTGGCCTCTAGAAGCTAGGAAAAGCAAAATAATGAATTTTCTCCATGAATCTCTAGAAAGAACTAGTTTGATGACACCTTAACTTTAGCCCAGTGAGGCTAGTTTTGATTTTCTGAACCCTGGAACTAGAAGATAATGAATTGGTCCTGTTTAAACCATCAAGTTTGGGCAGCCCCAGTGGCACAGCAGTTTGGCGCCACCTGCAGCCTGGGGTGTGATCCTGGAGACCTGGGATGGAGTCCCACATTGGGCTCCCTGCATGGAGCCTGCTTCTCCCTCTGCCTGTGTCTCTGCCTCTCTCTCTGTGTCTACGAATAAATAAATAAAATCTTAAAAAAAAATTAAATATTTAAAAAAAATAAATAAATAAAATAATAAACCATCAAGTTTGGGTTATTTTTTTTTTAAAGCAGCAATAGGGAATCAATGTCCTGTCCTTCCTCTTCCATTCAGCCTTCTTACTCCATTCCTGCTCCTATGCATTTGGGACCACTTACATGGCAGGCGATCTTGTACTATCACTACTACATCACTTTTATTTTGTACTTATTTTATTATACTTTATTATCATCTTTAAAGGTTTGATGTATTTTATTTTTCCCAGGTTAGCTTGTCACAGACTAAGGGATGAGGAGATGGCAAGGGGTTGTGGGATTCACTGGAGGTTCTTTGATCTAAAATAGATTATTCTGGAAACAATATCAGGAGGAGCTGAGATGGAAACTCAGAATCATGGAAATGTAAAGCTGACTCTTACTAGTAGATACAAGTAATGGGCCAGTAAGTAGCTAAAGAGCCCATTATTCTCTCTGAGGCCAATTCAATAACCAGAGGTAGGATTCCAAAATGAGTTGAGCTTCACAGAAATCAACAGAGAGACAGAAGGGGCATCCAGGAATGTGGCCTGGGGAGCTGGGTGGTGGGAGAAGCCTAGAGGCAAGAGATATACGGGCAAAAGAGTGAAGATCAGGCAACAAAAGGAATTCAATCTGGAGGAATAATTGAAGTAGAGTCTCTGTGCTAAGACCAAAAACTAAGTCCATTGATACAGAGATAATTAGCATATCGTTCTTGTCACATATATTAAAAACATTTAGGGATGCTGACTCTGAACAGCATATAGGACAGCATCTGGTCCCTTAAAACCCAAAATGATTTCACTATTTTCTGCTGTCTTACTGTAGTAACTTAATGTGAACAGATACCCACTGGATCAAATGAAATACACCTTATTCTGGGTTTGAAGTCAATAAAGCTTGGAGTTAATGATGTTGAGTCATGGTGAATAATCATATTATTAGCCAATACCTTGTTATGACATTAGCAAGCCATGCATGGGACTGCTGGCCTCCCAAACAAAATGAGGTATTAGCCTAAAAAGTACAGCTGGCATAGGTTAAAGAATAGCTAAAATAATTTAGTGTCTGTAACATAATATTTAGATCAAAGAGTGGAATCTCCCAATTCAATCAATTTTTAGTGGAAATGTATGGGTTTGTGGTCAATACCAATTAAAAATAAACACCCTACATAACTTAATCTCTTTCTCAATGGGTCAGACATTCATTTCACTGAGTTGTTAGTGCCAGCAATTCAATTAGAGGGAAGAAAAAAATACTATGCATTATAATAAACTTTAGTATTTGAAATAGCTTAATAAAATGAACATAATCTCAAAAGTGTTTCCCCCTACAATGTGCAAGTTTTAATTACTCCATTTTGTATTAAAAGAACTTGTTAAAAATGTCTAATTGCCACTTCCAGCTGAATGATGTCCTAGGATTGCTGGGCCTTGCCTGTCTGTAAAGCACTTTGGGCTTGTATTTATAGGTCTTACAGGAAAGAACTGCAGAGAATTAAGAGTGGCGATTAGTTCTGAACGCCTAGATGTCAGAAGCAGAGCAGAACTCTGGGGGCGGGTTGCAGCAGAAGAAAGTGGTGATGGGTTAGGTTACTGCTATAGAGCAGAAGGCATTGGGTCAGTGCCCCATAAATAACACACCTTCCTTTTATCTTTCAAAAAAGCAGGTTTAATTATCTAAGAGATATGGAAATCATTCTGATATGCACATAAACAAGCAAGGGAAAGATGGGGTGCTTTTAATAATTATGTTTTCTTTTTCCAGGCTTTCATTTCTAGTTTTTTACTTATTAAAAAAATAGAGCAAAGGGTAAATAAAAATAAATCGCCCACAATCCTATGACCCTAATATACCAATATAATTACGTTTTCTTATTATAAGAGTACATACTTACTGCTGATAATTTGGAAAAATTGAAAGTGAAAAGAGGTAAGCAATAAATTAATGTGTTACACGGGATGAAAACTTGTTTGAGAAAGATGTTTAGGACTTCGAACTGCTTCTGGATTTTTTATGACCTTCATGAAAACTGTAACATTGATCGAAGCAGCTAACATCCCAAGAAATGCTGGAAGGTGCCACAATATGGCGTCAAGGTTAAGGAAATAGCTATTATGTCAGAGGGTGGTCTGGACAAACCCAGTAGCCATGGCCCTCAGGCAGTAAGCATTCTGAAATCCAAGGATCTGGGACCATTTTCTTTGTGTTTGAAGTCTTCTAGACTAATAGGATTCTTTTCCTTTACTGCTTTCTTAGCTGTCGTGTCAGTAATAAGTACATTCATTGATATTTGGAAGAGGCCTTATGAAAAATGGAAAGATAATGTCTTTACATGGCACAGTGTAAACAATATATATTTTTACCCTTAAGATATGCAGTCAATCTAAAACAAACAGGAGGGCAATGAGACAGATAATGAGTAGGCAGCATAGTGCAGTGTATTATTGATTCATTTATTCATATATTCACAGATATTTAGGGATCGTACTATTCACCAGGTTCTAGGCTATGCACTCTAGCTATAAAGATGAAATAATATTCTCCAAAAGCTTAGAGAAATCATAAAGTAATTCAATGTTATACAGAAGCAATTACATTATGAGATAAATGATGTTACAGAGATTGAGGAAAAAAGAAAACATGTGTTCACCTGCCTAAAGGGTGTTAGGAAAACCTTCATACAGGAAGTGATGCCTAAGTTAAGATTAAAGAATGAGTATGAAATTTCTAGGTTTCCACATTGGGTCTGATATACCAGCCAGAGTGAATAGCATCCACAAATATTACAAGTGTACAAAATCACAATATCAGTTCAGGATCATTGGAGTGTAAGTAAGGTGAGCATATGCAAGGGAGTGATATCTAAGTAGCAATAGAAAGTTTCTGCTTTGTTTTTAGTTTGAGAGAATTGTGTTTGCCTATTATAAGGGACATATAAAGTGTATTCATAAAGGATACATTTATTTTACATTTATTTTTGTTTTAAAGTTATAGATGGGGCACCTGGATGGGTCAGTTAGATGGGTGTAGGCTTCGTCTTAGGTCATAAGACCCCAGTCTTGGAATCAAGTCCTACGTCGGCTTAGGTCATAAGACCCCGGTCTTGGAATCAAGTCCTATGTCAGGTGGGCTCCACAGTCAGCAGGGAATCTGCTTCTCTCTCTCCCTCTGCCTCTACCCTTGCTCTCTCACTCACTGTCTCTCAAATAAATAGATAAAATCTTTAAAAAAATGAAGTTGTAGATAGTTGATAATACTGGTCATGGCACACACAAAGAAGGTAGTGAGGAAGATTAGATATTTTGGAAGATATAAATCTAATCAAGGTAATGGCAATGAAGATGAAGAAGAGTATGCAGAAAGGAGAAATGAAAAACCTTGGTAACCAGCTGGACCCAGGAATTAGAGCTTGGAAGATTGTTCTATGTTATGCATGAGATTATCTCTGAGTAAAAATGGATCTTCCCTAGGGACTGATCTTTTTTTTTTTTTTTTTTTTTAAGATTTTATTTATTTATTCATGAAAGACACAGAGAGGCAGAGGGAGAAGCAGGCTCCATGCAGGGAACCCAACATGGGACTCAATCCTGGGACTCCAGGATCATGCCATGGGCCGAAGACAGGTGCCAAACTGCTGAGCCACCCAGGATCTTGGGACTGATCTTCTATATGACTATCTTAGTACAGGATGCTATAAAAAGTACCATAGACTGGGGGTTTATACAATAGGCATTTGTTTCTCACAGTTCCAGAGGCTGGGAAGTCTAAGATTCATGCACTGGCAGATTCATTGCTAGGTGAGAGCCATTATCCTGGTTTGGTGACAGCCACCTTCCTCAAGTAGTAGAAACACACATAGGGAAGGAGGGAGGGAGGGAGGGAGAGAGAGAGAGAGAGAGAGAGAGAGAGAGAGAGAGAGAAAGAGAGAGGTCTTCTTTTTATAAGGGCAATAATCCCACCATGGAGACCGCACTCTCATGACCTCATCCAAACCTAATCATTTCCCAAAGACTCCATCTGCAAATCGCATAATTTAGGGGATTGACTTTTAACATATGGATTTCAGGAAGATATAAACATTCAGTCCATAACAGTGACCCGGTTTTGCCAATACATCTAATATTTGTTTTTTGTTTGTTTGTTTGTTTGTTTGTTTTCTAAGTTCCTATGCCCTTTGGGAAAACTATCTGGGTGGAGTTGGTTGAAAACAATCAACTGACATCACCCCTCCATTAATACCTCTCACTGTGGAAGTTAAGGAATTAGGTTCTCCTTCTACCCAATGATCATCAGAGCTTATTCTTTGGATTGTGAGACTTGAAAAAAGTATTAAGAGAACAGGGGCAGTTACCAGGAAGTGAGTCTCAATGCAGTGCCCATAGCAGTATTGGTATTGCCCAGACCGTGCCCATGATATGGCCTTGGCTGTGGTTCTGCTGCTCCAACAAGAGATCCCTTGATCATTGTCCACACTGCCCAAGTCTTGTTCTTCAGTCCATCAGTTCTGTGAGGTCACAACATTCCTCCAGTAAATTTTCTACTTGCTTGAGATTCTTGTGCCCAAGATTGCGAATCCAAGAAACCATCAAGGAGCCGACACCGATGCAAATACACGAGGGTTTATTTACAAGTTCCAGCCTGGGTCCAAGTATACCCAACACAGCGGAGCAGGGACTTGGACCCCGAGGTGGGTTTCAGCTTAGTTTTAAGGACTGGTCTAGGGGACCTCCAGAAGGGGTGGAGCAATTCCTCAAGTTCTGTTTACATTTTGATATGGGGCCTTCAAGGGCATTGAGCTCTGTTCTTATTCTAATAGAGGCTTCCAGCCACTGGCTTGGGCTCTGTTTTTATTCTAATATGGGGCTTTCTAGGATGTTAAGCTGTAAACTGTTTTCTTCCTGTAACTGAAGTAAGGTAAAGTTCAGCTCTTATTCACAGGGGCCTGGGATGGCTGAACTTGTGATAACGCTGAACTTAAAGTGGAATGGCCTTAATTTTCTCAGCCTCCACATTTCCCCCTCTCAGAGGAACCTAAGGAAGGACCCAATCATGGGTCCAGGTTGCTCTCAGAGTGAGCCAGGAGGAATGATTAAACCAGGATTCTAACCAACCTTGTTGCTATTCTCACTCCCAGTTACATTCCAGCGAAGAAACAACATCCTATGTTTAGGGCAGCACATAACCTACCCCCCCACCACACTTTGTTGTAAGAAGACTAAGTCTAATCCCCTTCTATTTTGAAAGACAACCTCAGACTAGGGAGTCTTGGAGGTGGGAAATAAGTGAGAACGGCGCAGTCTTAGCTTTAGGGGATTGTCCTTGTCCAGTTGGCTTTTCCATTCTGGAACAAAGTTCTTGAGAACAGCGTGTGGGTCAGCTGGCCGGACGTGGGGGTAGTGGACCCAGAGAGTAATCCCGTCGACCTTGAGAGCGGTAGGAGTGGTCAGGATCATGATGTAAGGTCCCTCCCAGCAAGGTTGAAGTGTCCGGTGTTGGTATCTCTTCACATACACCCAGTCACCTGGCCGATATCAATGAGGATCTGGGGGTGGCCCAGTCTCATAGAGGGCCCTCAGCTTAGGCCACACCTGCTCATGGGTTTGTTGTAACATTTGGAGGGACAAAAGAAGTTGGTGATCATCAAATTCAGCAAGCACCGCAGGTTTTAAATTGGGCATAACAGGTGGAGGAAGACCGAACAGGATCTCGTAGGGAGTCAGTCCCATCTTATAGGGGAGTTCCTCACCCTATATAGGGTGAAGGGGAGGAGAGTCACCCAGTCCCCGCCAGTCTCCAGGGCTAATTTAGTTAAGGTCTCCTTTAATGTTCTGTTCATCCTCTCTACCTGTCCTGAGCTCTGGGTCCTATATGCACAATGTAATTCCAATCTGCCCCAAGTACTAGTGTGACTCCCCGTGTTACCTTAGAGACGAATCCTGGGCCGTTGTCTGACCCAATCTTAGCAGGAAAACCATACCTTGGTAAGATATCTTCCAGCAGTTTCTTGGTCACTGTCTGTGCCGTTTCATGTTTGGTGGGAAATGCCTCTGTCCATCCTGGAAAAGTATCTACAAACACTAATAAATACCTGTATCCATATTTTCCAGGTTTTACCTCAGTGAAGTCCACTTCCCAGTAGGCTCCTGGGTGGTCCCCCTGGAGCCGGGTGCCTGGGTTACATCCATGGGCGGTGGCATTAGTTAACTGGCATGCGTGGCAGCTTGCCACAATCTGCTCGATTTTTGCTCGAGTCTTTAATAGTGATCTTTGCATGTCGTATGAGTTCTTCCATCTTCCTTGTCCCCATGTGAGTACTCCGATGTATTTTGGTTAGGACTCGCCGTCCTAGTTCCTCTGGCAGGGTGATGCTGGAGTCTGCGGCCCTCCACCAGCCACGCAAGCACTGGGTCATGGGCAAGCATTTGATCCAGTGTAAATCAGCATCAGTGTAGTTGGGGGTGTCGGGCAGGGTCAGTGCCCCCAGATCAGGTCACGTGTTTGCTAAGACCTGGGTCACCAAAAGGGCCACCTCCTTTGCTTTTAAATCGGCTCACCGGTTTCCCCTGGCTACTGGCGTGTCTGCCTTTTGGTGCCCCGGACAGTGGATGACGGCTAGGGCCTTGGGCAGCCAGAGGGCCCTCAGGAGTTCAAGAATCTCCATTTTGTTTTTAACAGTCTTTCCCTCTGCTGTCAGGAGCCCTCTCTCTCTGTAAAGGGATCCGTGGATGTGAGCGGTGGCGAAGGCGTGCGTACCTGCTGTCGGGGTAGATGTTGATTCGTTTACCTTCCCCCATGGTCAGCGCCTTGGCCAGTGCGATCAGTTCTGCCCGTGGAGCCAATGTTCCAGCTGCCAGTAGCTCCACCCAGACAGTCTCTGTTTCCATGGTTACAGCTGCCCCCGCATATCTGACTCCTTCTCGGACAAAACTGCTGTCGTCCGTGTACCAGGTGATGTCCGCATTCAGCAGTAGCTGGTCCTGGAGATCAGCTCTGATTCCGTGCACCTGTGCCAAAATTTCTTGATAGTCATGCAGAGTGGGGTCCCAGTCTGGGTTAGGGAGTAACATTACCGGATTCAGGGTTGTTGGTGGCTTAAATAAAATTCTGGTAGGGTTTAGCAGCAGGCCCTGATAATGGGTCAGATGGGCATTGCTGACCCAGCGGTCTGGGGGCTGTTTGAGTACCCCTTCAATAGCATGTGGGGTGGTAACATGCAGTTCTTGCCCCATGGCCAGTTTGTCTGCATCCTTGACCATAGTGGCCACCGCAGCAATAATTTTTAAGCATGGGGGCCATCCAGCAGCCACTGTGACCAGCTTTTTGGAGAGATAGGCTATGGGTCTCTTCCAGGGACCTAAGTACTGGACAAGGACCCCTTTTGCCACCCCGTCTTTTTCATCCACATACAGGTAGAAGGGCTTGGCTAGATCGGGCAACCCAAGGGCCAGAGTAGACAGTAAGGCCTGTTTAAGGTCATTAAAGGCTCTGTCCGTGGCCTCTGTCCATTCAAAATTTTGCCACTGCCTAGTGGCCTCATAGAGGGGTCTGGCCATCTCAGCAAAACCCGGAATCCATAAGCGACAGAACCCTGCTGACCCCAGGAATTCACGTACCTGGTGGATGGTTTGCAGCTGTGGGATTCTTAAGACAGTTTCCTTCTGTGCATCCGTCAACCATCTTTGTCCATCCTTTAATTTGTACCCAAGGTAGCTCACCTCTGCTCTGCAGATCTGGGTTTTTTTTTAGCTGAGGCCCGGTATCCTAGGGCTGCTATGGTCTGGAGCAAGTCCCTGGTGCCTTGCAGGCATGTGTCTTGGTCCTCCGCCGCCAACAGGATATCATCTACATATTATAATAAAGTCAAATGAGGGTGCTCAGAATGGAACTCACTCAAGTCTTCGTGTAAGGCCTCATCGAAAATGGTCGGTGAATTTTTGAATCCTTGTGGTAGTCGAGTCCAGGTGAGCTGGCCATTGATGCCTTTCTCAGGGTCTGTTCATTCAAAGGCGAAGATGTCTTGGCTCTTGGGCACTAAAGGCAGGCTGAAAAAGGCATCTTTTAAATCTAATACTGTATACCAAGTTTTGTCTGGAGGCAGGGTGGAGAGGAGGGTGTATGGGTTTGGGACCATAGGGTGCATATCCTTTACTTGCCGGTTGACTCCCCTCAAGTCCTGGACTGGCCTGTAATCATTAGAGTGCGGTTTCTGAACCGGCAGCAAGGGAGTGTTCCATGCCAATTGGCAGGGCCTTAATATGCTTGAGTCCAGTAGTCACCGTATGTGGGGTGTGATTCCCTTTCATGCTACTAGAGGCATGGGGTATTGGCAGACCCTGACAGGGTCTGCCCCTGGCTTTAGTTCTATGTATATGGCTGGTCGATGCTGGGCCAGCCCGATTCCCCCAGTTTTTGCTCAGGCTTGGGGAAACTCCTGCAGCCAACAGTTAATGTCAGTCATTGGGGCTGAGGGCATTTAGTGGAGACGATATTCGTCTTCTAAACTCAGGACAAGCACCTGAATCGGGTGCCCCTTCTTGTTTAGGACTTTTGCCCCTTCGGGGTGGAAGCAAATTTGTGCCCCCATCTTGGTGAGCAAATCCCGACCTAACAACGGGTAGGAACACTCAGGGATGACCATGAAGGAGTGGGATACCCGGCCCGTGTCGAGATCCACAGTTCTTCAGGTAGTCCATGAGTATTGTTTGGTGCCCGTGGCCCCTTGCACCCATGAAGTTTTGTTTGCCAATTTCCCCTGGGGTTGTAATAAAACCAAATGTTGTGCCCCAGTGTCCACTAGGAATTTCAACAGGTTGCCCCTCCACTTTAAGAGTTACCCTGGGCTTGGGGAGGGGTGCCGAACCCTGACTCCCCTAATTGTCCAGGTCCTCCATTTCCAAGATCTTGGCAGGGGCCTTAGATCTTTTGTTAGGGTAGCTTTTAACCCAGGGGACCTCTTCTTTGCAATAAGCACATTGGTTTTTGTTCAGCTTAGGGCGTTCCTGATGGGGACCAGGGCCATCCTCCTTACCTGTCCCTGAAGCCAGCTTCTTGAGGTGCCTCCGTCTTTCCTGTGGGTCATCCATGGTTGTGGCCAGCAGGATCTTGGCCAGGTTTCGGGTCTGCTGGTCACTTAGTTTGGTTTGTTGTTCTTCTGGACTTTCTCTATTATTATAGACTCATTCTGCTACTATCACTAATTCCTGCAAGCTCTTCTCTCCCAGTCTCTCTACTCTTTGCAATTTCTTTTTAATGTCCGGAGCGGCCTGGTTAACAAAAGCCATAATTGCGGCCTTCGTTTCCGGGGCTTCTGGGTTCATAGGGGTGTACTGCCTAAAAGCCTCTATGACTCTCTCTAAGAAGGCTGCTGGACTCTCATCCTTACCCTGTCTTACATCATAGACCTTGGCCATATTGGTAGGCTTGTGCGCGGCAGCCTTGAGACCTGCCATTAGAGTCTGGCGGTAGACCTGGAGTCTCTCCTTACCTTCAGCTGAGTTGTAGTCCTAGGTGCGGTGGGATAAAGGGAAGGCAGCATTTATGAGGTCTGGGTTTTGAGTTGGCTGTCTGTCCTCTCCCAGGATAGACTTCCGGGCTTCCACTTGAATTCTTTCTCTCTCCTTGGTGGTGAAGAGAACCTGCAAGAGCTGTTGGCAGTCATCCCAAGTAGGCTGGTGGGTAAAGAGAACAGTATCTAAAAGCCTGATTAGATCTCTCGGATTATCAGAGAACTTTGCATTTTGGGTTTTCCAATTATATAAGTCACTGGTGGAGAATGGCCAATATAACATTAACTGTTCCCCAGTCTCGTTGGGGGGCCCTACGGCTCAGAGAGGAAGAGCGGTGGAGTCAGCTGGCCCCGCATTCAGAGGTGGGGCCATCCAGTGGGTCCGACCCCGTGTCCCCACTGCTGGCCCACGCACAGGGACTCCCTCCTCAGGGAGGGGTGGTGTCCCTTCTGCAGCCCCCGGGGTCTCCAATGGAGGGGCGGAAGGGGGAGGGGGTGCCCGGTAAGGCGGCGGGAGAATCAGGTCCTCTGGGGAGGAATCCTGGAAGACCGGATAAAGGGGCGCTTGGGGCATAGAGTCCGTCTCCTTTTCGGCTTTCCGCAGCGCTAGAATCTCAGTGGGTCCTGCTTTGGGGGGTAAAAATGGTTTTAGCCAAGGAGGGGGATTCTCTATCATGTCCTGCCAGATCAGGATGTAAGGCACCTGGTCAGAGTGGCCGTCCAGTTTGTCCCTGAAGATCATGGCCTTAACCTGTAAGATAATAGGTGAAAAGCTCCTTCTCGAAGCCATCCCACATCAAAGGTTGGCCATTCTGATATGCAATAAATTTGGAATCTCTCTCTCCATATGTCTATGCTCAGAATATGAGCTCTCTCCCTAACATCTGAGAAGTGGGAGAGCATAAGAGACAGGGGAGTGGTTTCTGTCTCCCCCTTTATGTCCCCAATCCACACCAAGACACAGACAGTAAAGACAATTAACAAGGACACAACAACACAGACAAATGCAAAAAAAGTTAACAAGGACATAGTAACACAGACCAACATTCCAATGCGACCACAGAGACAAAACAGAAAGTAACCTGAAGGGCTGGCAGTCGGCGCTCCTTACAGATGAGGACCCCCATCCTCCTCACAGATGAGGACCCCTGTCCTCCTACAGATGAGGACCTCTGTCCTCCTTACAGATGAGGACCCTCATCCTCTTACAGATGAGGACCTCCGTCCTCCTTACAGATGAGGACTCCATCCTCCAGGCGGGTGCAAGGGACGTCTCCTCAAGACCCCCAGTCGACGGCCTGCCAGCGCGTCCGCCTTAGCCAATGTCGACCCAATACAGATTGGAATTCCTACAGGTAAAAGTACAGTTTAGAGCTCTCAGAAAATATGCGCACAAAAGGTGCAAAAAGTTGAGTGCACTTACCACATGTGAAACCCTCCGGATGGGGTCCTGGGGGTGTCTCGGATCCCGGATGAGCCCCAGATATTGTGCCCAAGATCGTGAATCCGAGAAACCACCAAGGAGCCGACACTGATGCAAACACATGAGGGTTTATTTACAAGCTCTAGCCTGGGTCCAAGTATACCCAACACAGCGGAGCAGGGACTTGGACCCTGAGGTGGGTTTCAGCTTAGTTTTAAGGACTGGTCTAGGGGACCTCCAGAAGGGGTGGAGCAATTCCTCAAGTTCTGTTTACATTTTGATATGGGGGCCTTCAAGGGCATTGAGCTCTGTTCTTATTCTAATAGGGGCTTCCTGCCACTGGCTTGGGCTCTGTTCTCATTCTAATAGGGGCTTCTTGCCCTTGGCTTGGGCTCTGTTTTTATTCTAATATGGGGCTTTGTAAGCTGTTTTCTTCCTGTAACTGAAGTAAGGTAAAGTTCAGCTCTTATTCACAGGGGCCTGGGATGGCTGTACTTGTGATAATGCTGAACTTAAAGTGGAATGGCCTTAATTTTCTTGGCCTCCACAAAGATAACTTGAGTTGATTTCTCTCTTAAACCAAATCCCTGACTTATTTGATCCTCATTCTTTTCACATATATGAATGAGCTCCAATTTGCTAAAAACTATCTCTAATTAATGCCTAGAATTTAATAGCCTTTCTATAATATATTAGAAAAAATGAAAGAGTGAACCAAACCAACTTAATCTTAACAATTAAATTTAAGGACACTACAGAACTGATTCCAAATCTGTGCACATTCTTAATCCTGCTGCCTACCATTAATCTGCTTCTCCTTTATTATGATGTTTTATAGGACTTCAGCAGTACCTGAATTCTCAATTTCTGACCTTTATCCCTCTTCTTCCTTTACTATACAGCATGCCCTTCTGAATGACTTATTTGGATCTTTTCTGAATAGCTGTCTTACCCCAGGTCCTGTGGTATAAAAAATCAGGTCCGTAAGACTTTTGGTCTTGGGCAGATGGCCAATAAAAATGGCATATACTTAAGATTAGGACAGTATGTAACTCTATTTTTCCACCCATTCCTGGGCTAGTGCAGACCCAGTAAACTAATTTGAAAGCTGATGACAATAGTGAAATTCATACACATGGTCAATTTGTTCTGAAGAGTGAAGCTCCTTGCTGAGCATGGACCTCATTGACTCATTGGCCCTGAGGTCTCTTAGTGGATATGATATATCCTCCCATAATTTTCAAATTTGGTGGCCTAATATTTATTGAAGGTTAATTATGTGCCAGGCATTATCTATTTGGTGGAATTTAGCCATGAAAAAAGACAGACCATATACTCTAATAAACCAGGTCTCACACTCACAGACCATATACTCTAATAAAAAAGGAAAGAATCAATAGTCTAATAAATTATGATTTAAGTTAGCAGCAAGTGACAAGAAGAAAATAAAACATGACAATAAAATAATAAGATACGGGCAGCCCAGGTGGCTCAGCGGTATAGTGCCACCTTCAGCCCAGGATGTGATCCTGGAGATGCGGGATCGAGTCCTATGTCAGGTTCCCTGGATGGAGCCTGCTTCTCCCTCTGCCTGTCTCTCTATCTCTCTCTCTTTCTGTCTCTAATAAATAAATAAAATCTTTTAAAAAAATAAGATACTTATGAGAAAACATTGTTTTAGATAATGTGTTAAAGGAAGGCTACTCTGAAAGGTGACATGTAAATAAGAATCTGAATGATCAACAGAAACCCACCAACCTCAAACAGGGAAAGGGTATTTCATGTACATCCAGGGACTGTAGAGTGGGTAAAAGCCTAATTTTTGTTTTTCAAAGATGGAGCTTTTAGGCAGAGAATTAAGATTTAGATGGCTCTTAAGAAAAGCAGACAAAAACATAACTTTTGTCTTGCCCTTCTCCAGAAAGACCAAAGAAGGCTCTCCCATCCCGGTTTCTGCCATGTTCTGGGCAATACTATGAATGATATGTAACACTTCTCAATGACTGGGCCTAATTCACAGAGTTCCAACACAGAAATCCACCACATCTTCAAAAGGATAGGTAGGAGGGGGTAACAACAATTTTGTTTCAGAATTCTAATTCCTAGTTTAGGACTTACCTTAGTATGATTATAGGTTCAGTGGAAAATTCCAGAAAGGACCTATGGGATCCATATGCTATGAAAAGACTCCAAGAGCAGATGCCAAAGATCTGGCTATACTAAAAATTTTGTTTGTGTGCATATATGTGTGTGTTGATGAGGTGCTTTTTGGTAACATTTGGCTAGTTCAACATTGGCTGTCAGCAAAGCCTGAGGCTGATAGAAAGCATCTCAGAATAAATATATATAAATTTTGCTTCCTAGAAATAACCTAAGGCCTTTGGCCATACCCTTCATGTAGTATGTAATCCTCTTCAATGATACTCCTTTGCCTTGTGTCAGGCACTGTATTAGATATTCTATTGATATTCCATTTTCTTATTTAATTATCATAATTATAGGGAGATTATTAATTTAGATTTTATAAATGAGTAAACTGGGGTGTGAAATGTTTGTTTTTTCTCTGAATCACACAACTTGCAAAAGACAAAACAAGATTTCAGTTCAGATCTAAACTCTAAAGTATATGTTCTTGTCAACATACCCTTAAGCGTATTTCAAAAGGAAGATTGTTTTTTAGATAAAAGAACAAGATTACACAGGCATTCACGAGGGCATAAAGATATAAGCTCCCGTTCTTTATTCGTACACATTTATTTGCATTTTCCAAACGTGGCTAGTTATTTATATTTAAGTTCTCTTGCTGGAGAAAAAAAAAAATCACATTTTGCCTTTTGTGCCAAGCTGCAGAGTCGGCTTATTTCATTACATTTTTGTCTTCTCAGAAAGACACTATGCAACTGGAATCTCATCTGTATCAATAGTTTGCTGCCAACTGTTGGAGATTGCTGACAGTGGATCAATTTTAATTTACAGCCGATCTTGAAAGGCCATTTAAATAGTGGTAATTAAGAAGCAAAATATGGGACTGGAAATGTAGCAAAATGTGGATAGTTTTAAACTAATGAGATACTTGAAGCCCTTTCTCTACAAAGCCAAGATGTTCGAAGAGAAGATTCTCTGTAGTATATATCATTATTTTGGCAGAGTAAAGGAAAATCATTAGGTTTCCAGTGTCAGAGTAGATTATGTCTAACTAAAATTCTATTCCTTATTATACTACACCTCCTTTTCATAATGTTTGTCTCCCGTATGCCCCCATTTCATGGTTTGTAGTCTCTATAATTGTATATTCATGGAGTAGAACCTGTGTTCACCATATTTGCCAGTGTACCCCCATGTATGTGGAACCCATTTGGGCTCATGGGTGGTGCTTAGTAAACATTTGATTCAATATTGGGTGACAAATAAGTATATGAACAAAGCAAGAAGACCCTGTTTACATGTGTAAAGGTATCTATCCATTTCAGGATACATCCATGCATCTTTAAATAGTACAGCAAACAAAAAGTTTATGTGTGAGAATATTATTTCAGGCTATACATGTTCCAGCATTTCTATTCCAGGTTTGGAAGCTGGTATGTTTGTCACTTCTTATTGATTCTGCAACTTGGGGTGACCTTTAGATTCTTTGTCACCTATGTGTACACCTTTTCTTCTCATCTCTGCCTGAATCTACTTTCCTCTCTTCATTTTCTTGGGTTTCCAGTTCTCCCTAGCTGTAATGGCCTTCTGGAGGATAAGTGACATTTAATTTCATCATCTCATAAATATATACATACACACATTATAAGAAAGTCAGTAAATATTTATTTTTACTTAATTTCTGCCTTTTTTCATGACAAGGAAATGTTCTAGGACAAGAACCAAAGTCCTCAAATTCCAACTGCATTTCTTTTCCTTTTTTTCTCCCCTACACCCCACTGTTACATTTTAAACAATAGTTGCAGAAAGCTGTTTTGAAGTCATTCTTGCCTCTGCCTCTCTCTGTGTCTCTAGTGAATGAAGTCATTCTTGCAAAAGAGCATCCTGAAGGGTGAGGGGCTATGGCAGCTTCAAGAGTTTCACTGTTGGAGAATGGACATAACAATGAGGAATAAATCTGTAACCTTCTTGCATGTAATAAGATGCAGTGTGTATACATGTTTCCCACTGTACTGGGTACATTACTGGAAATTAATTGAAATGTCTTGCATTCTAAAAGCATTAACTGCCTAAAGTAAATATGTTTTTAATTAAAGCCATTCTAACCCACCATTTCATGGCCAGAAAACAATAAGCATAAGCTTTAGGTATCTCAGCTGTGTTAATGACAACATGTCTTTACTCTTTGACTCTTGAGTTACATATTGCAAAATCCATCTTTTGCTCTGCTCTAAACTCAAGTTGTGAACAAATTTCTTAGATGATAATAGATATAGCTTTTCCAGCTCATTTGGCATGATTTGCATTCATTACAGTCCATTTTTCCAACACTGGCTACCTTGGTAAATATATTTACTCATCAAGCACAGCATATAGCCCTGGCACTGACATACCAGGCCAATGATGCACTAATGGAGAATAAGAGACTTGTCTGTCTCCTTGATGCATACTTCTTCATCCTTATGCACAGCACACTGCAATGCTCTCTTCTCCAGCAAACCTTTCCAGATGCCTTTAATCTGATGAGCTGTCCCTTCTTTCTTATTTCAGAGTCATTTATTTACATCTGCCTTACAATCCTTAACCAATTCTGTTATTTGCACACAAAGTTATTCTAATCATTAACAGTAAAATCCTTGAGGGCAAGAGTCATGTTCTGTTATTCTGAATTCCTAATGCTAACACATTTGTTGGCATAGATTCACATTCTGTAAATAATTAAGTGCATGAATGAATGAATGAATGGTCTACAAAATAATGCAGTATTGGATTTACAGTGTGTTCTATGAGGTACTTCCATTTTTGACACTTGATTTTAAAAAATGTTGATTTGATATAAATAGATTGAGTTCCAATCTTATTTAATTCTTGAATATAACATTATTCAATTAATTCAATACTATGTCTTCCTGTAACTTTCTTGTGTGACCTATTTTTTGTTGTTCTTATGATTTTATATTCACCATATAAATGGGGGGAAAAGTATTGACTTTAATAAAATAACTCAGATAAAATCTTAGTAATTTAAAACCTAACTGTTCCCTCCTGGACCACCCACCTTATGTGACCTGAAGAACAAACAAAATAGAAAGGGACACCACATTCTTTTTCCCCAATATGCCTCACTGGCATTGAGGGGTTTTGAATTATTTATGATATTTACTCAGAAGGAAAAATACAGAGGATTTCAGTTCTTATAATGAGCAGAACAAAGTGCAAAGATCAAATAAAGTCAAAGAAAAAATCCAATAAATAATAAAAGAGTCATGTAAATTAGCATTTGTTTCTGGAATGCCTTGCATTGTAAAGTCATAGATCATGTTTATGGAAGCTTTAGGAATGAATAAAAACCCTCTCAGTGCCTATGCATTTCTTTATTTTCCTTCATGGTAGCTTTATGGACCAGTCAGTGCCACAAGTGTCTGCAAACTCACTTTCTCCAAGGTGGGTTTTGGAATATAGTTCTGGAAATTAGATGCTACTCACGTAAACAACATGAATAAATATGTTTAGGCAACATACAAAAGGTCATTTGTACCTCAGTTTGAGGTGTTCATAGAGCAAATAGCAGAAACACAACTATAAACCAGGGGTAAGGAAAAAGTGGTGATAAAGAAGGAAGGTAACACTATCTTAACCCTTCATATAAAAATAGACCTCTTGATATAGAGGTAAAGCAATGAAATGCATGGAAAGACTGCATAACCTAAAAATCATGAAGATATGAAGGAAGGTTTGGCTTGGCAATGTCTGCTGTATGTAATCTTGGGCATAGAATTTAATACTTTCAGTCCCATCTCTTTGCATATAATTTAAACTCTTCATTTATAAAACATCAAATCTTCTAACTTATAAAGTACCATCTGTTCTTCCTACTTTAACAGAAATCAAATTCAGTAATATATACAAAAGTTAAATTTCTGTATAAATATTACTGCTTAAATGCTATCACCATCATTAATTTCCCAATCATTAGGCTTATGACAAATATTTGGGCCTATGGAAGAAAATTATGTTTCACTAACACTTCCATAAACAACTGGACATTAACCCTATTGCAAATGAACAAATAAATAGAGAGAAATTAAAACAATAATGAAGCACTAGAAGAAAACCAACCGCACCAAATAGACATGAGAAAAAGAACACTATACATGATTATTATCACCATCGCAAAAAAAAAAAAAAAAATTGAAGATTTACAGTAATGAGAGAAAGAAGGCAAACACAGCAACAGAAAAAGTTAGATGAAGAAGATGCATTTTATTTCTAGTTATGTTTATCTGGAGTGAACATAGTTTGATATAATTGGCACCCCTTAGGTGGTTCAAACATTATCTCCACAAAAGATAAATGTTTAATAACCACTGGGACAAAAGTGCAGATAGAATTTAGCTGATTCATAACCCTGCACGCTCCTTTTTGAATTTGCTGATGAAAAATATTGAGAGAAATAGTTAATGATGTGATGTACATTGAGATGAATACTTGCAAGTTGGCCTAAAGCCACCTTTTTAAATATAACATCATTTCCAAATTGTAATCCACTGGGAGCTTCTAAGGTATTTCTGGGGGAATGTGTTACTTAGAAAGATAATATCATTCTGGACTGAAATAAACTCATCTGCCTCCACATAAAGAAAGATGAGGCCTTTACTGATAAGAGTTAGATCTTTTCCACCCACCTGCAGGGTGCACAGTGGCTTTAATGTTGAATGTGATGGCTCCAAGCATCAAATCCAAGGTTAATTTTTGGATGTATATGGCCTCTGCATAGTTGTGGTCTTCTGTATGTACCAATATATGTCCTCACTCAGCACCTACAGAGAAAAAAATCATTTTTCTCATAAAACCCCTCATTTCTTATGCATATAATTTTTAGTAATACTGGCAATTATAGATGCATAGATGAAAATAAGCTAGGTGGTTCACAAGTCAGGATGAATGAAAGGGTAGCCAGAATGTCTCCTTTTTCCTCAAACTACCTCTAACATTTGCCAATATCGAAATTGAGGTTTCTTTTCTTCTAATTTCAGGCATTGACAATTGTGTTAAAACTCAGCTATCATGAGGAAAACTAAGCCCTTGTCAGACCGAATACCTTTTCCCCATTGTGTATTCTTGGCACACTTGTCAAAGATCAGTTGACTGTATATTAATAGGTTTAATTCTGAACCATTTGTTCCATGGGTCTACCCATTAATCTTTATTCCAGTGCCATATAGTTTTAATTACTGTAGATTTGTAACATATTTTGAAGTCAGAAGTGTGTTGTCTCCCAATTTGTTCTTCTTCCTGAAGATCACTTTGGTTATTCTGAGTCTTTTGTGTTTCCATATGAATTTTATAAATTTTTTAATATAAAAAAATGATACTGATATTTTCATGGAGGTAGCATTGAGTCTCGATCTGTTTGAATCTTCTAATTCATAAATACTTTCCATTTATCTATGTGTTGTTTAAGTTCTGTCATCAATATTTCATAGTTTTCAGTGTACAAGGCTTTCATTTCCTTGGTTAAGTTTATTCCTAGGTATTTTAATCTTTATTATGCTATTGTAAATGGAATTGTTTCCTTAATTCTCATTTAGGTTTAAGCCTTGTAGATAAGATATGTAATCAAAGCAACACTAACAAGAGGTTAAAACTGAAAATCCAAACTTACCTGACAGCATAACATAATAAAATATAAAACCAGACAGATAACCAAAGTAAATCAGTGGACTTGCGTTGTGCTGAAGTAAGGCAATATACAAAATACCACTATTGAGCACCTACTCAATGACAGACACCCCACCTACATTGTCTTTATAAACAATCTCACAATAAAATTATGAATTAGATATTCTTCTTCCCAAATTGCAGTTTTTGAAGTTGGAACTCAGGGACTCTGGATGAATTTCCCAAATGCATATAGATAATAATTCAGCATTTAAACTCTAGCCTGACTTGTGCCAAATTTCCTTCCTCTATCACATTTTCATAGGATTAATGGGTCAAATTCATCTGGATCCTCATCCATTTTCCAACCTATGTTCATACACTTTGTACAACAAGGCAATGCAGTTTGATGTCTTATAACACAGACCTCAGTATGATCAGATTGCCTGGGTTCCATCATAACTCCTACTTAATATCTTCCACAACCTAATACAAACTTCTTACTGTCTCTTATTACTCATCCTCCACCTAATACACACTCACACCCTCATATACAAGCTTAGGTAGTTTAAAATTCACAATGTTTTAACTATATTCTAATAAAGAGAACATCTGAACTTTTTTAAGGTTTTGTTTTTTGATTTAAGAGAGAGACAGAGACAGAACACAAGCAGGGGGAGAGGGAGAAGGAGAAGCAGACTCCCCACTGAACAGAGAACACAATGTGGGACTCAATCCCAGGACCTCAGGATCATGACCTGAACCAAAGTCGGACGCTTAATGGACTAAGCCTCCCAGGTGCCCCTGAGATCATCTAAACTTCTGATTCACATATTTTATTTTTATTTTTGTAAGTTTTTGTTTTTATTCCAGTTAGTTAACATACAGTGTTATATTAGTTTCAAGTGTACAATATAGTGATTTCAACACTTTCATACAACATCCTGTGCTCATCTTGACAAGTTCACTCCTTACCCCACATTATCTATTTAACCCATCCCCCTTTGGTAACCATAAGTTTCTTCTCTATAGTTAAGAGTCTGTCTCTAGGCTTCTATGTCTGTCTGTCTGTCTCTCTCTTTTCATTTTTTTTTTTTTTACTTTTTAGCTCATTTGTTTTGTTTATTAAAACTACATATGGATGAAATCATATGGTTTGCCTTTTCCTGACTGACATATTTTGCTAAACATTACACTCTCAACTCCATTCATGTTGTTGCAAATGGCAATATTTCATTATTTTTTCGTGGATGAACAATATTTCATTATATATATCATATATGTATATACCATATACGGATACATATTTTCTTTACCTGTTCGACAAATGATGGATGTTTGGGCTGCTTCCATAGTTTGCCTATTGTAGATAATATTGCTATAAACAAGTATGCATGTATCACTTTGAATTAGTGTTCTTGCATTATTTGGGTGAACACCCAGTAGTGCAATTACTAGACTATAGAGTAGTTTCATTCTTACCTTTTTGAGGAACCTACATATTGCTTTCCACAGTGGTTGTACCAGTTTGCATTCCTACCAACAGTTTTCTCCACATCTTTGCCAAAACCTGTAGATGTTGCTATGGCCAATATCAAAGAAATTACAGCCTTTGTTCTCTTCTAGGATTTCTATGGTTTCAGTTCCTGCAGTTTGGTCTTTAATCAATTTTGAATTTAATTTTGTGTCCCGTGTAAGGAAGTAGTCCCTTTTCATTCTTTTGCATGTTGCTGTCCAATTTTCCCAGCACCATTTGTTGAAGATACTGTCTTTATCCCTTTGGATATTCTTGCCTCCTTTGTCAAAGATTAATCAACCATATAGCTATGAGTTCATATATGGGTTTTCTTTTCTGTTCTTTTGATCTATGTGTCTGTTTTTGTGTCAGTAGCATACTGTTTTGATTACTATAACTTTGTAATATAACTTGAAGTCCAGAATTATGATATCTCAACTTTGATTTTCTTTTTCAAGATTGCTTTGGCTATTAGAGGTCTTTTGTGGCTCCATACTAATTTTAGAGTTGTTTGTTCTAGTTATGTGAAAAATGCTGTTGGTATTTTGATATGGATTGCATTAAATGTGTAGATTGCTTCAGGTAGCATAGATATTTTAACAATATTTGTTCTTCCAATCATGAACATGGGTTGTTTTTCCATTTCTTTGTGTCATTTTCCATTTTTTCATCAGTGTTCTATAATTTTCATAGTACAGACCTGTCATCTTTTTTGGCTAGACTTATTCCTAGGTATCAGATTGTTTCTGGTGAAATTATAAATGAGATTGAGCCCTCAATTTCTTTTTCTGCTTTTTAATTATTGGTATATATAAATGCAACAGATTTCTGTACATTGATTTTGTATCCTGTGATTTTACTGTATTTTTATATCAATTCTAGTAGTTCTTTGGTGAAGTCTTCAAGGTTTTCTATATAGAGTATCATGTCATCTGCAATAGTGAAAATTTGACTTCTTCCTTGCTAATTTGAATGCCTTCTATTTCTTTTTGTTGTCTGATTGCTGTGGATAGGACTTCTAGTACTATGTTAAATATCTGTGGTGAGAGTGAACATCCCTGTCTTGTTCCTGATCTTAGGGGAAAAACTCTTAGTTTTTTCCTCATTAAGGTTGATGTTAGCTGTATTTTTTTCATAGATATCCTTTATTATCTTGGTGTATGTTCCATCTAAACTTTCGCTGAGAGTTTTTTTTATCATGAATTGATGTACTTTGCCAAATACTTTTTCTGCATCCATTGAAATGATCATGTGGTTCTTATCTTTTCTCTTATTGATGTGATGTAACACCCTGAATGATTTGTGAATATTGAAACAACCCTTGTGATCCAGGAATAAGTCCCACTTGATTGTGGTGAATGATTTTTTTAAATGTGCTGTTGAATTTTTAATTGAGAATTTTTTTATCTGTTTTCATCAGAGATATTGGTATGTACTTTTCTTTTTTAGTGGTGTGTTTATCTTGTTTTGGTGTCAGGGTAATGCTGGCTTCATAGAGTGAATTTGTAAGTTTTCCTTCTTTTTCTCTGTTTTGGAATAGTTTGAGAATAATATGTATGAACTTTTCCTTAAATGTATCTTTAAATGTTTTCTTTAACTTTTCTTTAGAATTTGCCTGTGAAGCCATCTGGTCCTGGGCTTTTGTTTGCTGAGGGTTTTTTGATTACTGATTCAATTTCTTTGTTGATTATAGGTCTCCTTACATTTTCTATTTCATCCTGTTTCAGTTCTGGTAGTTTATACCTTTCTAGAAACTTATCCATTTCTTCTAGATTGTCTAGTTTGTTGCCATATAGTTTTTCATAATATTTCCTTATGATTATTTGTCTTTCTGTGGTGTTGGCAGTTATTTTTCCTCTCTAATTTGTGATTTTATTTATCTGAGTCCTTTCTCTTTTTTCTTGATAAGTCTGGCTAGAATTTTATCAATTTTATCTATTTTTTTTTAAACCAACTCCTGGTTTCATTGATTTTTTTTCTACTTGTTTTGTTTGTTTAGTTCACTTTAGTTTCTACAGCATTTATTTCTTCTGTAATCTTTATTATTTCTTTCCTTTTACTAGTTTTAGGTTTTATTCATTGTTCTTTTTCTAGCTCCTATAGGTGAAAGTTTAGGTTATTTATCTGAGATTTTTCTTGCTTCCCGAGGAATGTCTATACCGCTATAAACTTTCCTCTTAGATCAATTTTTGCTGCAGTCCAGAGGTTTTGGAAAGTTGTGATTTCATTGTTATTTGTCATTTGTTTCCATGTGTCTTTTTATTTGTTCTTTTATTTCCTGATTGATTCATTCACAGTTCAGTAGCATGTTATTTTTTTTAAAGATTTATTTATTTATTTTGTGGGGGGGTAGGGGCTGAGGAAGAGAGAAACTTAAGTAGATTCCATGCTGAGCTTTATCTCACCATTCTGAGATCATGAACTGAGCTGAAACCAAGAGTCAAATACTTAACTGTACCACCCTGGCTCCTCTAGTAGCTTTTTTAACCTCCATGTACTTATGGCCTTTCTGGATTTTTTCTTGTGGTTGACTTCTAATTTTATAGCTTTGTGGTCAGAAAATATGCATGGTATGATTTTGTAAAGTATTTATTTATTCATTCATGAGAGACACACAGAGAGAGAGAGAGAGAGGCAGAGACACAAGCAGAGGGAGAAGCAGGCTCCATGCAGGAAGCCTGATGTGGAACTTAATCCTGGGACTCCAGAATCATGCCCTAAGCTGAAAGCAGATGCTCCACTGCTGAGCCACCAAGGCATCCCAGCATGGTATGATTTTGATCTTCTTGAATTTGTTGAAGATGTTTTATGGGCTAATACATGACCTATCCTGGAGAATGTTCTTTGTGCACTTGAAAAGAATGTATATTCTGCTGTTTTAGGGTGGAATATTCTGAATATATATATCTGTTAAATCCACAGTTCCAGAGTATCATTCAAAGCCATTCTTCCCTTGTTGATTTTTTGTTTCAATGGTATGTCCATTGATGTAAATGGGGTGTTAAAGTCTTCTACAATTACTGTATTATTATCATTTAGTTCCTTTATGCTTGTTTTTAACTGTTTTATGTATTAGAGTGCTCCTATGTTGGGCGCATAAATATTTACAATTATTATGTCTTCTTGTTGGACTACCCCATTTATTATTATGGTTCCTTCTTTGTCTCTTGTTACAGTTTTTGTTTTAAAGTCTATTTCGTTTGACATAATATTGCTAATTGGCTTTCTTTTTGACATCCATTTGCATTTGATAGATGTTTCTCCACCTTCCACTTTAAATCTTCAGGTGTTTTTGGTTCTAGAATGAGTCTTTTGTAGGCAGCATATAGATTTTTTGCTCAGCTTGTTACTTTCCATTACTCTGTCTTCTAGGTCACTAATTCACTCCTCTGCTTCTTCCAGCCTTCTGTTCATTCCATCAGTTGTGTTTCTCATTTTACTTATTGTGACCTTTACCTTTGATGTTATTCTTATCTCTGTGTTAAAGGTCTCACTCATGTCTTTCACTCTTTTTTTTTAAGTCTAGTGAGTATCCTTATCATCATTGCTTTAAATTCTCTATCAGTCATGTAACTTGTATCCATTTCACTTAGATCTCTGTTTATGGTCTTGTCTTGTTCTTTCATTTGGAACAAATTTCTCTGTTCCCATTTTGGCTGCTTCTCTGTGTCTGTTTCTGTGTGTTAAGAAAGTCAGCTGTGTCTTCTGTTCTTGAAGTAGTAACTTTATGAAGGGGAGGTGGTGCTGTGTCCTGAAGTGCAGTGTCCTCTGTTCACCAGAACCTGGCACTTCAGGAGAGTATCGTATATGTGTTGCTTTCACCTTGTTGTTGTCTCCAAGTCATTCTTCCTTTCAGTGCAGTCATCTGCACTGATTATCTGCTTGTTGTGGGGTGTGCTTCTCTCTGTGGTGTTAGTGAGACCCAGGCAGACCAACTCTGAGGGGGTGTGCTCAGCAGGAAGCTTGGGAGCAAGGGAGGGTATTAGCAAAATTTGTGCCGGACCACTAATCCTATGCTAGATTTCCAGAAGCGCTGCGGCAGCTGAGGGCTGTGTCCCAGGGTGGCTGGGGGAATGAGGCTGGTTGTGGTACATGGCAATGACTGGGAGCAGCTTGTCTGGCACCTAGTGGCTGAGGCATGCATCTGGGCATAGTGTGGAAGTTGGGCACAGTGTGTGGTGGCAGTATGCATCTGGCAGCTAGGCACATGCAGCTGCGGGCAGTGTGCAATGGTGGCTTGGGGCATAGTCTGGGTGCAGTGCAGTGAATGTGCATGGCTCATGGTGGTAGTTATGCACTCAACAGCTGGGGCGGGGAGATGTGCTTCTTTGACACAAAATTTGCCTTTTGTCAAGGGTAGCAGGTTTGGAGTGGGCATGTCATCAGGAGAAATCGTGGGTGTGGTGCACAGCTGGTGGCTTAGGTAGCAAGTGTCTGTGCAGTTTTGCCTCCTGCAGGTGTCTTTCTTTTTATTCTGGGGTTGTGGGAGAAAAATGGTACCTGTCAGCTCCTTCACTTTTGAAGAAGTCCCCCCAAAATGCTGCAAAATCAGTGTGAACAGATCTGTCTTCCATTTGCCTCCCAGTGTTGTTTAAATGGCCATTTTTATGTTGTTTCTCTGGGCAATCTGTTGTCTCCTTAAGGGTAGCAATTCCACTGTCACTCACCTGCCTGTCTTGCCTTGGCCTGAGACAGTTCTAGGTTCCAAGTATCACTGGTTTTATAAGATGTCCATTGACAGATGAATGTATAAAGAAAATGTGATATCTATCTATCTATCTATCTATCTATATATCTATATCTATATATATATATAATGGAATATTACTCAACCATCAGAAAGAATGAATACTTACCATTTGCATCACCATGGATGGAACTGTAGAGTTCTGTAGAGCATTATGCTAAAATTGTAGAGTATTATGCTAAGTGAAATTAATCAGTCAGAGAAAGACAATTATCATATGGTTTCACTCATATGTGGTGTCTAGGAAATAGCACAGAGGATTGCAGGGGAAGGGAGGGAAAACGAAATCAGAAGTCATCAGAGAGGGAGAAAAACCATAAGAGACTCTTAACTATAGGAAATAAATTGAGACTCACTGGAAGGGAGGTGGACAGGGGGGATGGGGTAATTGGGTGATTGGTATTAAAGAGGGCATGTGATGAGCACTGGGTGTTACATGCTGATAAATCTGAGACTAATGATGTACTATATGTTGGCTAGTTGAATTTAAATTAAAAGAAAGAAAGGAAAAAATAAACTCATGAAATTCAACCCCTCTGGTTCT
The DNA here is from genome assembly GCF_018345385.1 of Vulpes lagopus. Lineage (NCBI taxonomy): Eukaryota > Metazoa > Chordata > Mammalia > Carnivora > Canidae > Vulpes > Vulpes lagopus. The sequence continues at coordinate 128,021,552 of NC_054827.1, read as the reverse complement.
TAAAGCCAAACATTATGAGGATTTGTTTTCTGCATGCGAGCTCCTTGGTGTGAGAGCTTGTTTCTCTGCCCTCTCCACAAGTGCAGCCTTCTGTAGTCAGCCTCCCACCATTCTGAGCTTCCTAAAACTTTTCAGCTGCGGCTTCTCTGTATTTAGTTGTGGAGTTTGTTTAGCCAGTCTTCAGATCACTCTCCAGTTTGCTGACTTGGATATGGATGATATCTAGTTGAAGATGTGGGCCAGGGTGAGCTCAGGCTGGCTCCTCCTGTTCTATCATCTTCCTTGAGTATCTGATTCAAATATTTTAAAGAAAAGAACATGGAAGTATTGAAATTGAAGACATAGGTGGTTATACAAAACCGCTATTAGACATCAAGTCTACAGAATTTCAGTTCCATGAGACCTTATTTCCCATCTTATTTCTAATGACCCGCCTCTGAGAGATTAAGCTTCACATCAACAAATATTTTAATAGAAAGGTAATTATGAATATGTGGAGAACAGAAAAATAGCATTACTCAATTTCATAATATATGGAAAATTTTTTATTAAAATTCAAAAATGTAGTCAAAACATGGAAAGAGTATAGACTTTGAGGGTCAAGGATGTGGAATGGGGTTTAGACCACAGATCTTCCTATGACACAAATTTGGGAAAGTTATATCTAGGCTTTTTCAACTTATTAATGATAATATCTCTATAAAACATTATTACTTTTAGTCCATCTTATAAATGAGGAGACAAAGGTAAGGAATTGACAAGTGCCAAATAGTCAGGAAGTGGTGGATTGGATTCCAAACTCAGATGGTTCTGCTTTAGAATCACTATTTTTTTGGTTTTGTAATTGTGGTACAATTTATACAATATAAAATGTGCCATTATGACCGTTTTTTACTATGCAGTTCAGTGGCATTAACTATGTTCAAAATATTGTACAGCCATCACCACCATCTATTTCCAAATAGTCCTCATCAGTGAAACAGAAAATCCATACCCATTAAGTAATGCCACCATTCCCTTTTCCCTAGAATATGGTAACCGCTAATCTACTTTCCTTCTCTATGAACTTGCCCATTCCAGACATTTCTTATAAGTGTTATAATACAATATTTACTCCTTTATGCATGAAAATATTTCACTTAGTGTGTTTTCAAGGCTCATCCATGGTGTAGCATGTATCAGAACTTCATTATTTTTTATACTTGAATAATATTCCATCATATAGATATAGAGAACCACACTTAATCACCATACTCAGCTACACATGACATGTGAATTAGTAATGATAGTTGTTAACTTTTAGGAAAGTTATAGAAATTAGATACGGTAATGTAACTGAAAATATTCTGTAAAGCATTATGTGTGTTTAAATATTATTGATTCTGACATTTTGTTTTTTAGCTAAACTTCCTATCCTCCATCATAACTTATAAAGAACATTATCTGCCACTAATTAGAGATCTGATCTTTAATGACACCATTTTAAGTAACATTTCTTTTTGAAATTTTAACTGAGGTATAGTTGACATGCAACATTATATTAGTTTCAGGTGTACAGCATAGTGATTTTACAAATATATTATAAATTGTTTCCTATGATAAGTGTAGTAGATAACCATCTCTTCACCTTTAACAGTAGAGTATAGGATAGAGTGAAAGGATGGATTTTTGTCCCTCAAATTCTAGTTTAAGCCCAGATTTTGAGATTTTTTTCCTTGAGACATTTACTTACTATACAGAAGCCTCAATTCCTTGCTATTTTAAAACGGTAGAGAAGGGATAGATTATCTCCAAACACCATCAGCTTTAATGTTATGTAGGTTCATCTATTGGTTGACTGAGATGAACCATAGGCATTTTAATGGCTAGAGTCAAACTTTTAGAAAGGAAAAATTAATTACTTTGGAAATGGGTACTATGATATAGGACTTTCTGGAGAACATTGGATAATTATCAGAAATCTCTTGAGAAATAGTGATTTTGGACTATTCCCAAACTGGGACTTATGAGACTATTTGAAGCTAATGGCAATTACCTTAATTGAAGTACTTTATGTATATTAACTAATTAATCTGTAAACTCCTTTTATAGAATGAAACATTAATGAAATTAATTTATCAACAGGTATTAACTAAAAGAGATAATGTGACTTGCTCAAGGCTATGGAGTGAGTCATAGGCTGGGTTTTCCTCTCAAGGCAGACCTTCCAGCCAAGCCCGGTCCATTAAGACTCTGTACAAAATATGCTTTTATGAATATCCCTAATAGAGGTAGGAATCACTGCACTAAGAGAGTCTCATGGCCTATATTATTCAGTTCTGAGTATTTTCCTTGAATTTATATCTCCCGCAAAATCAGTCTTTCTTTCCTTTCTTCTGTCTTATTGAACCACTGGTATCCACTGGATATACTATTAGATGGTACGTGTGCCAAGATGAACAAATTGCAGTGAGAGCTTTGCCCTTGGGAGGTTATAGTCTAAAGAAAGAGCTAGGTAAAAAGACATTTACAAATAAGTGTTATCACTGCTGAATAGAGGAAGGTTTGAAGAGACTGACAAGCCAAGGAGAAAATTTGCCTTTTAAAATAAGCCCTGATGGGCAGCCCGGGTGGCTCAGTGGTTTAGCGCTGCCTTCAGCCCAGGGCCTGAACCTAGAGACTCAGAATCCAGTCCCATCTCAGGCTCCCTGCATGGAGCCTGCTTCTCCCTCTGCCTGTGTCTCTGCCCCCCTCTCTCATTCTCTCTCTCTCTCTCTCTCCCTCTCTCTGTTCTCTCATAAATAAATAAATAAATAAATAAATAAATAAATAAATAAATAAATCTTAAAAAAAATAAGCCCTGATCAATAATCATATTGAGTAGCCACTTGAATGTGACAGACTCAGATTTAAGGAACTACAAACCTGTACCAAATGAATCTTATTCTTGGCCTAACTATACTTGATTATTGCACCTGGTCTGCTTCAAATAACTCTCCAATTTTTAGCTGATCATGGAGCTTGCTGGAAATTTCCATAAAAGTAAAAGATTATGTTGCAATATGACTCAGTAAAGGCATTTCAAACTAGATATGGCTGTTTAGGGAACCAGAATGCCAATGTCTATACTATGATGATGATGATGACCATCATCATCGTCATCATCATTATCCTAAATTCTTTGCGAAGAACCCATAATGTTCCTGGCACTGCCTGTGCATGGTAATTTATGATTATTATTTTTGATTCATCAAAGGAAACTGGAAAATATTGTGGTAAATGGACTTGTCACTGAGTTTAGGTTTGGACATTTTGGTTTTTGCACTGTTTCCCATGTATTAACTGTTGTGTATGTATTTTCCATGGGTTCCTGGGATCAGTAAATGAACTCTGGCATCTAAGCCAATTCCATCAAAAATTTAGATTATGAGGAATATTTGCTATTATGCTTATATTTGATGACAACAGTATTTTGTTTTTATTTGCTAGAATGAGGGATTCTATGATATCTGAGAACGTCCATTTATTGCCTGATACATCCTTCTGATGCATCAGAATAGAGGTTAGAAATGCCAAAGAGAAGCCTTGGAACTTGAATAAGATCCTACAGGAAAACCAGCTTGAGCATACAGAAATGGAAGACACCAGGGCAGATGCAAAACTGAGCGTAAATGTGGGACAAGAACAGGAAAAAACTAGAACATGCTTACACTTAAGGATGAAGTGCCAGATCAAATGATAGAGAAGCAGGAAATAGCAAGATCCTAGTGAACATAGAGATGAGGCATGTGACAGGTTATTTGATCAAATAAAGTGCACCTAAAGTGCACTCCTGGTCAGGTGAAAAGGTGAATCTAGTGAGAAAGACAGTTCTTAAGAGGCTCATTGAGCTCTATGGGAGAAACAGGAGATGGTCAAGAGGAAATTCTGAATTTCTGAAAAATGAAAGTAGGCACAGAGCCGCCTGTCTGTAGAGGGAATATCAGAGCTGCTGGGAGCTGGCCTACGGGGCTGTGCCTCATAAGGGCCCAGGGTAGTGAACAGGGAGCTCAGCCATTCGACAAATGCTCCCAGGGGAGCCACACAGCACCACAAAGAATAGAGGGCATGCTGGGGATATGATCTTCTTCTTCCTTCTTCTTCCTTCTTCTTCCTTCTTCTTCCTTCTTCTTTCTTCTTCTTCTTCTTCTTCTTCTTCTTCTTCTTCTTCTTCTTCTTCTTCTTCTTCTTCTTCTTCTTCTTCTTCTTCTTTCTCCTTCTCCTTCTCTTCCTTCTCCTTCTCCTTCTCCTTCTCCTTCTCCTTCTCCTTCTCCTCCTTCTCCTCCTTCTCCTCCTTCTCCTCCTTCTCCTCCTCCTCCTCCTCCTCCTCCTTCTTCTTCTCCTTCTTCTTTTATAACTAAGGAAAAATAAGGATCAGAGAGCTGAAAGGACTTAGACAAGTCAACTGACCAGATAATGGCAGACTCAAGACTCAGATCCAGTTGTCTTATTCTTAATCCAGGGCACTTTTCACCTCAGCAGAAAGTGTTCACTCAAGCTTCTTTCTTCATCCTTCAGTCAAAATTATACATCTCTTATTGCATCTGTTATATAACTCAATTCAGCTTCAGTGGCAGTTAGTCATTTCCAAGTCTGATACCGTAAACATCCCTCTCATACCTCTAATAATAACATTAACAATAATAAAATGCCCATGATGGTGATGATGGCAAAAATCTATTGTGTACAGTGCACTAGGCACTACATATTTTACATGTTCAGGTAATATCTAAATTAATCACAATAAGCTAGGAGATGGATAATGTTACTGTCTCTATTTTATAGAAGGTGAGCTGAGACCCATAGGGAGTAAGATACTTTCACATCACTTGGAAGTAGTAGACATGACATTTTGAACCGCTGCCTTCTGATTCCAGAGATAATGCTCTTTACCCTTCAGAATAGTGTGCCCTTCCATTGAAAGCAGGACCAGCTGTATTTATTTTTATTTCTCCAACATCATGCACCACAGTTTGTAACTCTCTACCACTCTGTATGTATTTGACATCACACATGCTTACAAAAGCTCATTGAAGTGAATCATAGTTTGATACTTCAGTTATTGCCTCAACTGTGAAGAACATCAGTGTAAGTTGAGAAACAGAGGTGCGGTATAAAATTGAAGTAGTTATCTGCCTGTATCTAGCTGCCTATGTGAGGCAGCAATGAGGGTGAGAAAGAGCATGTATTGAGTTCCTTCAGGCAGATTGTTCTGGAGGCAAGTTTGGATAGGTTAAAGTGTACAATGGAGGAGCTGCAGATGAAAGGTGCAGACCTGACTCTGCATCTGGGTGAGCTGTCTGTCTTATCTCTGTGTTATTAAACAAAATAGAGTACTTCTTGGAGCCCCAGTTTTTCCATTTCTACAATACATATAACAATCATCATCTCGGAATTGTGTGGAAGTTAAATCAGGTAATGTAAGCACCAGACCTTCTGAATGCTCATTTCTCCCTGTCCTGGGGCATCTCACTGCTGGATTTCCATGTGGTGCATTTCTCTCTCTTATTGATTCATTCTATAGAAGCTTGAAAGTTATGATTATCACTGTTTTAGTGATGAAGAAAGAGTCATCATGGTTAATTATGAATATTGACGGTCAGGATCAGAAAAGGACTGACACTTGCTTGATTTCAAACCCCAGAATTTTCCTATAATTCATATAAAATATACTCTCATCAGAGCTCTAAGGACAATTTCAAGAGCCTTTTAAGTGTGCATAATCTTTAGTTTGGATTCTGCTTTGCTACATGTCAACTGTCTGCAGAAAGCCATTCTATGGTTTCAAAATTCTATATGAAAGTTTAAAAGGCCCTTTGCTGATAGTTCTCCTCTGTAGCTATGCCTCAGTCTTGAACTCATCTGCATTCTTATATTAATTCCATAAATGTCCAGTGACTTCACCAAATGCACTAGCTTGATCATGTCTCTGTTATTTGCAACAGAATGTTTATTATGCTTGGAGTAGACTCTTCTTCACCTAGTCTGATTGGTGAACTCCTACATACCCTAAGAAGTCATATGTACATTGTTCCTCCCCTTGTTCCAACTCTCTTTATCCAGGCTGTGGTGGGTACCCCTCCTCATCATTCCTATAACACCAGGAATTAAATTTCAAACCCTGCCAATATTAAAACACACATGCACACAGTCAGGAACCTTGTGAAAAAAGGTCTAGATTTCTAGGCCAGACCAAGTAAATCAAAACAGAACTTCCAATAAATGTGCCTATAAACTTTAGCTTTTATAAGCTCTACAATCAATTTTATGATCAGACATGTTTTAGCATCACTTAAATGGACCAAATAGTTTCATTAAAATTCTCTGTTTGCATGTCAGTTTGTCTTTAGCTTATGGTGTCCTTTAGGATGAAACTGTACCCTATTCAGGACTGATTTCCTAGTTCATTGTCTGGAAACACATAGGACTTCAGAAATTATTTGCAATGAATGAGCTAATGAAAGAATACTCTTAGAATGAAACAATAAGAACTCAGATTATGTACGAAAATCTTTCCAAGTCATCATAAGTAAGAATTCCAGATGTTCCCTGCTGATTTCCATCTAACAATATGTGTGTTTTGGTTTAGTTTTGTTGCTTTTAAATTTGGTGTTAGATCAGGAGAGATTCCTCTGCTTTGAGAATGGATGCAATTACTTCTGCAGCAGCTGATCAACATCAGGTCAATTTGAAGGAAACTTGGCTGCAGACAAGTGTATAGGCAGACAAGTTTTGACATGAGTATAGGCTTGAATATATTGTGTTAAAAGTTTATAGTAGGAAGTATATTCTGAAAAAGAAATGTGAGGGACTTTACTGATGTAAGTTCTAAATGATGTTGGAGAATAAAAGTAGTAACAAATCAGCATATCAGAGAAGAGGGATAGAGGGCAGAGATGAAAGCCCCAAAGAGTTTTGGGGCTTCTCTTGTTATCACAAAGGATCTCTTTCACTTATAGGAGATATCTCTAGTCCCTCCTCTTTTTCCTCTTCCCCATTCTCTCACCTTGTTAAAGTGTTCTAAGCCTGTGTCAAAGAGAAACAAAGACAGATTCTACTTAAAAGTGGTAAAAGAGGATTTCCATTTTCTACAACTCCTCAAGCAGAAGGAGTGCTGCCTGATTCAGGAATCATTGAATAAAGCCAATTAGATCTTCAGATTTACTCAGCTGAATTTTTCTTCTTTAACAGCAGTGAAAGAGGAAAAAAAAATGTCATTTCTTGGGCAGTGAGAATAGCATATGGAAAGAGAGAATTGTCATCAGCAATCTGGAAAATTCCAGGTTGAAAGGCAAGAAGATGGTCAGTATTGTTAACAAGTTAATATTTTAAAATCTTCAGTGCAGCAATCAAAGATTCATCTACTTGTCACCATTTTGATTTTGTCAAGCAAGGATCCTAATACTATTGAGATTTCCATGAGAAATTCCTGCTATAGGACATTGGGAGACACTTATGCCAAACAGAGAGGTCAACAGGTTATCCTGGCAAACAGGGGAAGCAAAGAGCTCCTGCAGGAAGCACGAGCCTGACGAGACAAGTGTTTTCTCTTACGTGTTGTGGCCAAACGAATGACTCAAAGCTTCATGACCTAAAAGAAAATGCATTTTCTTACATTTCATGCTTTTGCAGATCAGGAACTCAGTCAGGGTTTGGCTGGGCAGTTCTGCTCCACAGGGCATCAATTGGGTCATTCTGTGACTTTTAAGTGATGCTTTACTCTGGTGCCTCTGCCTTAGAAGGGGCAGCTTGAAGGTTTGGCTTCTCTGTGGCCACCTCCTCCTCCATGGAACATCCTTCCATGTGCTCTCTTCAGCAAGATAATAGGGGGATTCAAAGCTCCCAGAAACCAACAAAAGCCTCCAGTCCTCTTAAAGCCTAGATGTGGAAACTGGAACTTGCAGGACTTCACTTTCCTTGGGCTTCAGTGGTCAAAATCATCACAGGCCAGCTCAGATTCAAGAAGAGGGGGATAGGGCCTATCTTTTGGTAAAAAAGAGTGTCAAATAATGTGTGACCATCTTTAATTTCCCATGACAGACTTATGTAGGCATTACCTATCTCTCTGAAGCCTTCCATAATAGGAAGAGAGAGCATTGGGATTTTTATGGTGACTTTGTCCATATTGTCAAATTAAGTGTCTGAAGGACGGGAATGGGACATAAGTAATAACAAATTAACATGGCCCCTAATTTCTGCTGAGTATACCAGTTATCTTCATGCTCATTTGGCAATGTTGTTAATTGCTATTATTAGATACCTTCTGCATGCCAATGTTTTAGATTTGTGTTACTTCTTTTGATTCTCACAACAACCATTTTCAGGCATTTTATCTTCATCTTGCAAGTGAGGAAAATAGCGAGCAACAGAAATTTTGTGGTATCATGCAGGGCATGCAGAACTCTGGAGCTGAAGTTCTTTGATATCAAAGTCCATGGTCTTTCCACGAAGTCACATTGCTACCCCACGTGCCTCACAAGATCCACGTGCTGCCAGAACAGTGACTCTTATTCTCATTTCACAAAGAAGATAAGCCAGGCTTGAGGTCATCCGTTTCCCCAGCATGATGCAGCTCAAAAGGAAAGATGCAGGAAATGGAATCCACGCATTTTTAAGCTCCAGAAATTGTAGGTGCTACAGACACCATTTCTTTGCAATAATTTTAATAGCATTAAAGAACATCCTAAACTGTATGTAACCTTTTATCATTTTTATGCTCATGACTGTGTGCTAATGGAAAATGTAAATTCCTTGCAATTTACAGCAGATTTTACATTAGTGGCAGTATTCCCATAGTTTCGCTATCTCAGTTTGTCTTAAACATTTATTACTAATTTGACACCAGTGATGTTCTAATTAAAGTTCATTCTCTAACATGAAATACTGTGTTATATAAAGCAGCGAGAACATTCCCTTCCTGTTTAGATTGCCAGATATTTCATGGGTGGTTTACAATAAATGTTGGAAGTAATTTTGTTTATTTGTTTAGGAAATCATCATCCCCATCATTCTTAATCCATATTACCACCCTGCATTTTTCCAGCTAATTCCCGTGTCCCATTAAAAAGCTCTTTTTATGCAATGGGTTTTTGTTTAGGCACCGTTGTTAATTAAAGTAAGTATCCAAATTGCTTAATTGCCTGACAGAAGATGTTAGATTTTTCCAAGCATGACCTATGCTTTCAGTAGAAAGATGATAAAAACTTTCATATTTGAGGAAAGAAAGCTGGGGTTTGAAGATAAAATTAGGTCATCCTAGAAACCCTTTTAACATAAGCAGGAACTAAATAAGCTCTACTCTTTCGCTGACTCCTGTTGGATTTCAAGTGTTACTTTTTCCTCCATCCCCACTTTCTCTGCTCTCTATCAACTGGTTGATTCTCACACTGCACGTTAGAATCACCTTGGGCATTTTCACCTCATACTGATGCCAGAGGCGGCTGCCAAACATTGATTAATTAGTAGGGAATGGTGGCTCTAACTCATTTTTGGGTAATGTTGACGCTGTTGGTGCAGGAATCAAACTCTCATTTCTTGTTACTTAATGCTATCTGAATATGTTCCACGGATCAGCAACATCCTGCATCACCTGGAAGCTTGTGAGAAATGCAAAATTTGGGTCTCCATCCCAGACCTACTGAATCTTATTCTGCCTTTTGACAACATCCTCAGGGGATTCATATGGACAGTAAAGAGTGAGCAGAGTTTGAATTAATGTCCTAATCATCTGTCATCTGGTCTACTTATTAGTTTCTTGGCTATTTATTCCTACCCATCTCCCACCTGTCCTTCACGTTATTTTCTAACATGCACATACAACCATCACTATGATCGTAAGATTAACTTGATGGAGATACCTCATATTCTTCCCATGTTTGCATTTAAACTCCTTTCTCTGCCCTGTAGTTTCCACATCCTGCCACCTCTTCTCCATTCCCCAGATCCTAGCATTCTCTAAACACAGCCCTCTGTACTTGAAGCTCTCCATAAGCTGCTCCTCCTGCAGGGAACAGTCTCCCACCATTGCTCAACACCCTTGTGCTGCAGCACTCTCACTGAGAAATGCAGCCACACAATGGCTGAAGGACAATGATGGTAGGCTAGAAAGAGAGCAGTGAGCAAAACTCAGAGCTGCTTTGTGACTCTGAGCTCTGTCCTTTCCTGGATTGAAGTGCTTGGAAATTCAATTGACCTTCTTTGCCTTTCCTTTTACTAATTTATAAAATGGGGCTAAGGACAGAACCATTTAAGCGAGATGATGCACATAAAACTCTGATGGGCATCTGACTGGCACATAGTATGCACTTAATTAATGATAGTATATCAGGTCATCGGCAGATCACAAGATGGACAGTAAACACCAAAGCACGGAGATGTACTTGAGAAACTGCCAATCAAAGGAGGGTGTGGAAAAACCAGAATAAGGCACCACATCTACAAAATACTTGATTAAACTTTTAACCACGAGTTAAGTGATGAGCTCTAAACAGCCCTTGCTGAATCTCTTGGCTGGCCCAATTCCTTTGTTCTTAATATAAAAGGAAAAATGAACTACGGAGGAAATTCTTTTCTAGGAGCCAAAAAAGAAAAAAAAAATGAGAAAAGAAAGAACACCCCTTCAATTCTTTTTTGAGAACTCTGTAGAGCACTTAAAATATTTTATATTTCATATTAAATATTTTAGTTACATTGGGAAGGCTTATAACTCCTGGTGAATAGTACTGCAATTAAAATATTTAACAGAAGGGAAAAAGGTATCTTTTTTCCCCTACCGAAATTTAAAGTTATTTAATTTTTGATTATATAATGTTACCTTGGACTCCCACAAAGGCTTGCCCTACATTAGAAATGTATTGTACTAAAAAGTCTTTTATTCCTAACTCTCAAATTATAAATAATATATAAGCATTGTTTCAAATGGTAAAATAAAAAATGAATCATTCCTTTTTAATAGTCCACATGAATAATTATTGGATCAATAGTTCACAGTATACAACCTGCAATTAAATGTATTCAATAATTTAGTAAAAAGGCTATATTTTATATCTGAAAGCCATTAAAGTAATATTATATAGCCCCTAATCTAAGATCATTCTTCCGTTATAATGAAACATATATATATATACATATATATATTCAAATGCTTTAAAAGTAATTAATTACTTATTCAAAAAAATCCTCTGATTTATTAATAAATAAAAATATTTAACTCTCTTGTGGACTATATTCAATTAGCAAACTCTCAATCCTCAGTATAATAAAATGTTTAAGTCCAAGCAAATACATTTAGAGTTTTAACTCAAAGACACTGCTCATAAACATATTGAACAGAGTCCAAAGCTAGATATTTTGACAATAAGAGCAAAAGTCTTTCAAATTGGTTCATAACCAGTTTATGTTAATGAATAGTAATCAGTTCGTTTTTGAAAATTTCAGTGTATACTGTTGGCCTTAGGAGTTTTTGTATGCTTGTTTTCGCAGACCCAAGCATAGAATGGAAACTCGAAACTGTTTTTTTGATTGAAAAACTAATGCAGTATTGTGCTAGAGAGTCTGCCTACTCAAGTGTGACCTCTGGGGCAGCAGCCTTGACCCCACCTGACAGCTGAGAACCAGGTACAAAAGCAGAATTCAGACACTCTAACCCTATCCAGTGGAAATCTACACTTTGATTGAAGCCCCATTGTTTTGAATACACAACAACTGACAAGCTGCTTAAGCTCAAAGACCTTCACCCCTGGGACTCTAGAATCATCCCATCCAATGCAAGTCATGGGTCCAACACTTTGCAATGCCTTATAAAGTGTAAATGGTCTGTAAATATATTTTTAAAGGTTTTGTTAATTTATTTGAGATACAGAGAGAGCACAAGTGATGGGGAGGGGGAAGCAGACTCCCCATTGAGCAGAGAGCTTGACATGGAGCTCAATCCCAGGACCCTAGACCATGACCTGAGCTGAAGGCAGATGCTTAACCAACTGAGCCACCCAGGCACCCCATGTAAATATTAACTCTTATTCTTAGACACTATGAAGTGAGGTCATTTCAATACTTATGTCAAAAACCACTCGTGGGTTAGCAGAAAACACCCTTAAATTTGAATTGGGAGAACTTTGAAGCTCTCCATAAGCTGCTCCTTGGATTTGATTCTTGGCTTTGTCACTTCCTACCTGCTTTTGTTTTGTTTTGTTTTGTTTTTATTTAGATTCCAGTTAGTTGACAAACAATGCAATATTATTTTCAGGCATACAATACAGTCATTTTGCACTTCCATAATACACAGGAGCTCCTCACAGCAAGTGCACTCCTTAATCCACATTACCTATTTCCCCCAACCCCCCATGCCTCTCCCCTCTGGTGATCATAAGTTCCTTCTCTATAGTTAGGAGTCTGTTTCTTGGTTTGCCTCTCTCTCTTCTATTTTTTTCCCTTTGTCCATTTGTTTTGTTTACTAAATTCCACCTGTGAGTGAAATCATATGGTATTTGTCTTTTTCAGACTGATTTATTTTGCTTAACAGAATACTTACTCTCTAGCTCCACCCATGTCATTGTACATGACAAGATTACATTCTTTGTATGTGTGTGTATGTGTGTGTATACATATCACATTTTTTTTTCTTCTCAGATCTAGGGTTATGGCCAGAGTAAGGGTGAGAGTGAGGGCAGTGTGAAGGTATGTACTTGGTACCCTGCAGCTGAGGGAACTCTCCAGAAGATTAGGCTTAGGGTTGGGTTTAGGGGTTAGGAGTAAGATTATGTTTAGGTTTAGCATAAGGATTATTGTTTGGGTATGTGCCTGATATCCTGCACTTTAGAAAGCTCTCCAGAGAAAAAAATGCCAAAACTCTGCTGCAGTGAGAATAGACATGTCAGCATCTATTGAGCTGAGGCAAGGAGGTAATTTGAGGTTCTAAATACTCAATATAGATATTCAGTTGTACCTTCTGCTTTTTCCAAGTTTTTATTTAAATTACAGATAGTTAATATATAGTGTGATACTAGTTTTAGGCATCACAATTGTTGTGATTCAACAATTCCATGCAACATCTGTTGCTCATTATGACTAGGACAAGTGCACTCTTAATCCCCTTCACCTATTTCACCCATCCTCCACTCCCCTCCCCTCTAGTAACCATCAGATTGTTCTCTATAGTTAAGAGTCTGTTTCTTGATTTGTCTCTCTTTTTTATTTTCCCCTTCTGCCCATTTGCTGTTTCTTTTTTTTAAAGATTTTATTTATTTGAGAGAGAAAGAGCATGAGTGGGTGAGAGACAGAAGCAGAGGGAGCCACAGACTCTCTGCTGAGCAGGAAACCCGACATGGGGCTCGATACTAGAACCCTGGTATCATGACCTGAGCTGAAGGCAGATGCCTGACTCATTGAGCCACCCAGGCACCCCAATTATGTTTGTTTTTTAAATTCCACACAAGAGTGAAATCATATGGTATTTGTCTTCTCTGACTAACTTGTTTCACTTAGCATAATATCCTCTTGCTCCATCCATGTCATTGCAAATGGCAAAATTTCATTATTTTTTATGGCTGAGTAATATTCCATTGTGTGTGTGTGCATGTGTGTGTGTGTGTGTGTGTGTGACATCTTCTTTTTTTTTTTTTTAATTAACTTTTATTGGTGTTCAATTTACCAACATACAGAAAAACACCCAGTGCTCATCCCGTCAAGTGTCCACCTCAGTGCCCGTCACCCATTCCCCTCCAACACCCGCCCTCCTCCCCTTCCACCACCCCTAGTTCGTTTCCCCGAGTTAGGAGTCTTTATGTTCTGTCTCCCTTCCTGATATTTCCCAACATTTCTTTTCGCTTCCTTTATATTCCCTTTCACTATTATTTATATTCCCCAAATGAATGAGAACATACACTGTTTGTCCTTCTCCGATTGACTTATTTCACTCAGCATAATACCCTCCAGTTCCATCCACGTTGAAGCAAATGGTGGGTATTTGTCGTTTCTAATTGCTGAGTAATATTCCATTGTATACATAAACCACATCTTCTTTATCCATTCATCTTTCGATGGACACCGAGGCTCCTTCCACAGTTTGGCTATTGTGGCCATTGCTGATAGAAACATCGGGGTGCAGGTGTCCCGACGTTTCATTGCATCTGAATCTTTGGGGTAAATCCCCAACAGTGCAATTGCTGGGTCGTAGGGCAGGTCTATTTTTAACTCTTTGAGGAACCTCCACACAGTTTTCCAGAGTGGCTGCACCAGTTCACAGTCCCACCAACAGTGTAAGAGGGTTCCCTTTTCTCCGCATGCCTCTCCAACATTTGTTGTTTCCTGCCTTGTTAATTTTCCTCATTCTCACTGGTGTGAGGTGGTATCTCATTGTGGTTTTGATTTGTATTTCCCTGATGGCAAGTGATGCAGAGCATTTTCTCATGTGCATGTTGGCCATGTCCATGTCTTCCTCTGTGAGATTTCTCTTCATGTCTTTTGCCCATTTCATGATTGGATTGTTTGTTTCTTTGGTGTTGAGTTTAATAAGTTCTTTATAGATTTTGGAAACTAGCCCTTTATCTGATATGTCATTTGCAAATATCTTCTCCCATTCTGTAGGTTGTCTTTTAGTTTTGTTGACTGTATCCTTTGCTGTGCAAAAGCTTCTTATCTTGATGAAGTCCCAATAGTTCATTTTTGCTTTTGTTTCTTTTGCCTTCGTGGATGTATCTTGCAAGAAGTTACTGTGGCCAAGTTCAAAAAGGGTGTTGCCTGTGTTCTCCTCTAGGATTTTGATGGAATCTTGTCTCACATTTAGATCTCTCATCCATTTTGAGTTTATCTTTGTGTATGGTGAAAGAGAGTGGTCCAGTTTCATTCTTCTGCATGTGGATGTCCAATTTTCCCAGCACCATTTATTGAAGAGACTGTCTTTCTTCCAATGGATAGTCTTTCCTCCTTTATCGAATATTAGATGACCATACATTTCAGGGTCCACTTCTGGGTTCTCTATTCTGTTCCATTGATCTATGTGTCTGTTTTTGTGCCAGTACCACACTGTCTTGATGACCACAGCTTTGTAGTACAACCTGAAATCTGGCATTGTGATGCCCCCAGCTATGGTTTTCTTTTTTAAAATTCCCCTGGCTATTCGGGGTCTTTTCTGATTCCACACAAATCTTAAAATAATTTGTTCTAACTCTCTGAAGAAAGTCCATGGTATTTTGATAGGGATTGCATTAAACGTATAAATTGCCCTGGGTAACATTGACATTTTTACAATATTAATTCTGCCAATCCATGAGCATGGAATATTTTTCCATCTCTTTGTGTCTTCCTCAATTTCTTCCAGAAGTGTTCTATAGTTTTTAGGGTATAGATCTTTTACCTCTTTGGTTAGGTTGATTCCTAGGTATCTTATGCTTTTGGGTGCAATTGTAAATGGGATTGACTCCTTAATTTCTCTTTCTTCAGTCTCATTGTTAGTGTACAGAAATGCCATTGATTTCTGGGCATTGATTTTGTATCCCGCCATGCTACCAAATTGCTGTACGAGTTCTAGCAATCTTGGGGTGGAGGCTTTTGGGTTTTCTATGTAGAGTATCATGTCATCAGCGAAGAGGGAGAGTTTGACTTCTTCTTTGCCAATTTGAATGCCTTTAATGTCTTTTTGTTGTCTGATTGCTGAGGCGAGGACTTCCAGAACTATGTTGAACAGCAGTGGTGAGAGTGGACATCCCTGTCTTGTTCCTGATCTTAGGGGAAAGGTTCCCAGTGCTTCCCCATTGAGAATGATATTTGCTGTGGGCTTTTCGTAAATGGCTTTTAAGATGTCGAGGAAAGTTCCCTCTATCCCAACACTCTGAAGGGTTTTGATCAGGAATGGATGCTGTATTTTGTCAAATGCTTTCTCTGCATCTAATGAGAGTATCATATGGTTCTTGGTTTTTCTCTTGCTGATATGATGAATCACATTGATGGTTTTACGAGTGTTGAACCAGCCTTGTGTCCCAGGGATAAATCCTACTTGGTCATGGTGAATAATTTTCTTAATGTGTTGTTGGATCCTATTGGCTAGTATCTTGTTGAGAATTTTTGCATCCATGTTCATCAGGGATATTGGTCTGTAATTCTCCTTTTTGGTGGGGTCTTTGTCTGGTTTCGGAATTAAGGTGATGCTGGCCTCATAGAACGAATTTGGAAGTACTCCATCTCTTTCTATCTTTCCAAACAGCTTTAGTAGAATAGGTATGATTTCTTCTTTAAACGTTTGATAGAATTCCCCAGGGAAGCCATCTGGCCCTGGACTCTTGTGTCTTGGGAGGTTTTTGATGACTGCTTCAATTTCCTCCCTGGTTATTGGCCTGTTCAGGTTTTCTATTTCTTCCTGCTCCAGTTTTGGTAGTTTGTGGCTTTCCAGGAATGCGTCCATTTCTTCTAGATTTCCTAATTTATTGGCGTACAGCTGTTCATAATATGTTTTTAAAATCGTTTGTTATTTCCATGGTGTTGGTAGTGATGTCCCCTTTCTCATTCATGATTTTATTAATTTGAGTCTTCTCTCTCTTCTTTTTAATAAGGTTGGCTAATGGTTTATCTATCTTATTAATTCTTTCAAAGAACCAACTCCTGGTTCTGTTGATCTGTTCCACAGTTCTTTTGGTCTCGATATCATTGAGTTCTGCTTGAATTTTAATTAACTGTCTTCTTCTGCTGGGGGTGGGGTCTATTTGTTGCTTTTTCTCTAGTTCCTTTATGTGTAAGGTTAGCTTTTGAATTTGAGATCTTTCCAGTTTTTGAATGGATGCTTGTATTGTGATGTATTTCCCCCTCAGGACTGCTTTTGCTGCATCCCAAAGATTTTGAACGGTTGTATCTTCATTCTCATTAGTTTCCATGAAACTTTTTAATTCTTCCTTAATTTCCTGGTTGACCTTTTCATCTTTTAGCAGGATGGTCCTTAACCTCCACGTGTTTGTGGTCCTTCCATACTTCTTGTTGTGATTAAGTTCTAATTTCAAGGCATTATGGTCTGAGAATATACAGGGGACTATCCCAATCTTTTGGTATCGGTTCAGACCCGATTTGTGACCCAGTATGTGGTCTATTCTGGAGAAAGTTCCATGTGCACTTGAGAAGAATGTGTATTCAGTTGAGTTTGGATGTAAAGTTCTGTAGATATCTGTGAAATCCATCTGGTCCAGTGTATCATTTAAAGCTCTCGTTTCTTTGGAGATGTTGTGCTTAGAAGACCTATCCAGGGTAGAAAGAGCTAGATTGAAGTCACCAAGTATAAGTGTATTATTATCAAGGTATTTCTTGAGTTTGGTTATTAATTGGTTTAAATATTTGGCAGCTCCCACATTCGGGGCATATATATTGAGGATTGTTAAGTCCTCTTGTTGGATAGATCCTTTGAGTATGAGATAGTGTCCCTCTTCATCTCTCACTATAGTCTTTGGGGTAAATTTTAATTTATCTGATATAAGGATGGCAACCCCTGCTTTCTTTTGAGGACCATTTGAATGGTAAATGGTTCTCCAACCTTTTATTTTCAGGTTGTAGGTGTCCTTCTGTCTAAAATGAGTCTCTTGTAGACAGCAAATAGATGGGTCCTGCTTTTTTATCCAGTCTGAAACCCTGCGCCTTTTGATGGGGTCATTAAGCCCGTTCACGTTCAGAGTTACTATTGATAGATATGAGTTTAGTGTCATCATATCTATTCAGTCCTTGTTTTTGTGGATTGTTCCACTGAACTTCTTCTTAAAGGGGAATGTTAAGAGTCCCCCCTAAAATTTCTTGCAGAGCTGGTTTGGAGGTTACATATTCTTTCAGTTCCTGCCTGTCTTGGAAGCTCTTTATCTCTCCTTCCATTTTGAATGCAAGCCTTGCTGGGTAAAGTATTCTTGGTTGCATGTTCTTCTCATTTAGGACCCTGAATATATCCTGCCAGCCCTTTCTGGCCTGCCAGGTCTCTGTGGAGAGGTCTGCTGTTACCCTAATATTCCTCCCCATAAAAGTCAGGGACTTTTTTTCTCTTGCTGCTTTAAGGATCTTCTCCTTATCTTTGGAATTTGCAAGCTTCACTATTAAATGTCGAGGTGTTGAAAGGTTTTTGTTGATTTTAGGGGGGGATCTCTCTATTTCACCTCGTTAACCCTCGTCGTTAGGACTTCTAGCTTGGATTGCATCTCATTTAATTGATTTTTAATTTCTGCCTGATTGGATCTAAATTCTGCAGTCATGAAGTCTCTTGAGTCCTTTATGGTTTTTTCTAGAGCCACCAGTAGCTGTAAAATAGTGCTTCTGAATTGGCTTTCTGACATTGAATTGTAATCCATATTTTGTAACTCTGTGGGAGAGTGGGCTGTTTCTGATTCTTTTTTTTGAGGTGAGGTTTTCCTTCTAGTCATTTTGCTCAGTGCAGAGTGGCCAAAAACAAGTTGTATTGGGAAAAGGAGCAAAAGAGAGAGAAGGAAAGAAAAGAGAAAAAGAAAAAAGAGAAAGAAGAAAAAAAAGGGGGGGGGGAAGAGAAGAAGAAGAAAGAAAGAAAGAAAGGAGAAAAAAGAGAAAAAAAAAGGGGGTGGGGGAAGCAATCAGAAATCAAGAAGAAAGAAAAAAAAGCACAAAACAAAACAAAAAACAACAAAAACAAAAACAAAAAAAAAAAAAAAAACAAGGGGGAGTATCTTCCGATTCTGTGTACTTTAAGTCCCTTGACTTCCCCTGGAACTGGTCCGTCTCGCTGGTCTTCTGGGGGAGGGGCCTGCTGTGCTGATTCTCAGGTGTTAGCACTTGGGGGAGCTGCTCTGCCCCTGCCTGGTGCAGGGCTCGGTGGGGGTTGTTCACCCCGTGAGGCCCCGGGAGGAAGCCACAGTGGCGGGGGCAGCTCTGGGACCCTGGAGTCAGCTCCCGCAGTAGCTCTGGGGCTCTCCTTCTGCAGGGCCTGGGGGCTCCGGGGCGGGGCCGCTGATCTGCTCAGTTCCAGGCAGGAGCGTCCTTGCTATCCTGGGCCCTCTCAGCCTCTGCCTGTCCCGGGGGAGGCCGGATCCTGGGCTGTGTCCCGATGCCCTGTGCTCTGGGGCCTGCGCTGTTGGATTCCGCGCTCCCGCCCCGCAGCCCCCTCCGCGGAGCCGCCGCCCGAGCCCCTCCGAGCTGCTCCGGGCCCCGCCGAGCGCTGCAGCCCTTAGGGAGCTCGGCGCACTCTCCGGGGCGCAGTTCCTCTGTTACTGTCCCAGGGAGCCCGAGGGCGTCCCCGCCTTTCTGGGGATCCTGCTCCAATTCCCGGGGAGCCCCTTTCCGCGGGGAAGGTCGGTGCAGCTCCTGCTCCTCCGGGACGGGGCTCTCCTGTCCTGGGGACACTCGCCCCGGCCTCAGCCCGGCTCCTCGCGGGGCCCCTCCCCCTTGGAGGCCTTTTGTTCCTTTATTTCTTTTTCCCCGTCTTCCTACCTTGATAGAAGCGCGAACTCTTCTCACTGTAGCGTTCCAGCTGGTCTCTCTTTAAATCTCAGGCCGAATTCGTAGATTTTCAGGATGATTGGATGGTTTTCTAGGTAATTTGCTGAGGACAGGTGACCTGGAGACCCTGCTCTTCCGCCATCTTGCCCCTCCCCCTGTGACATCTTCTTTATCCATTCGTCAATGGACACTACCTGTACTTTATCTCAGACATCTGTCCTATTCAGAGTCTCTGAACTTCAGATTCCTAGTCTGTATAACTATGATGACATCTCAGGGCTAATATGACAATCTGATGGGGCAACGATATAAAATCTCTGTGAATTCTATAATTTTTCCCACATCATAATTATTGATATGGGAATCCAGTTGATCAATTGGCATGGCCTCTGATGGCATGCATACCCAGTCATGTTCTTTCATTTCATTTTCTTTCTCAAGACTCTCATGATACAATCCAACCTCTCTGGCCCTCAGGCTTCTCTCTGAACTGAGCCTTGTGTCAATTGCTGACCTCATCTGCTACCCATTATTCCTTTTCATATATCCCATGGTCATACTGGCCTTGAGGTTTATCTACTAAGACAGCAACTATTTCTTCTCTCTTTGTCCCTTGTCCTTGCCATTCTCTAGGACTGGAATGCACTTCCCTCAGGTGTCAGCACGGCTTCTTCATTCAGTTCTCTCTGTGAAGATCCACTTCTCAGAGAAGCCTTCCCTGATCTTGGGAAGAGCACTCTACTC
Organism: Vulpes lagopus; assembly: GCF_018345385.1. Lineage (NCBI taxonomy): Eukaryota > Metazoa > Chordata > Mammalia > Carnivora > Canidae > Vulpes > Vulpes lagopus. Next base: position 128,001,368 of record NC_054827.1, on the reverse strand, counting down.
ATCCTCTCTTTGCCCACTTGCTCTGCTGCAAGATTCTACTGAATTTATTACTACTTGACATTATAATACAATTTGGGAAGAGAAAACTCTCTAGGTATTTTAAGAGGGAAAATTTCAATAGAAGAAAAGTTTGTGTATAAAAAATCATTAGAAGAGCTGGAAGATCTAAGATCAGATGAAATCTTCTATGACATTACGGAAGCCTGGGAGAATGAGAATTGCAAGGAAGTTGCAATAGTGGCCCCAGCTGCCAGAAAAACCTCAAGAATGTGGACACATAAGAGTTGGCCTAGTAACTGCTACATACTCCACCATGGATTCTGCTCAACTCTCTGCCTCAGTCTCCACAAGTAACTATGGGCCTTTCCTTCTTTACCACTCCAGATCTGTGAAAGTGCCTCTCCTGGGTCACTCCTATAGGAGCCCAGCTGCAAGGATGTCTGGGAAATATAGTTTTAAGAACTCAAGGTCTTGCATCTCCAGAAGGACAAAGATAGGAAAATAATAAGTTATCTGGCATCCATATATACCTACAAAACATGAAACCCACAAAAGCAATGACTGTCTATTTTCCCCACTAATATAGTCTAAATACATAGAATAGTAGCTGAAATTTAGTCAGTTGACACTAAAAAAAAAAAAAAAAAATCTTATTAAATGAGTAAGTGAATGAGTGAATGAATGAATGACAGAAGCCCAAAGCTTCCAGTCACTATCTATGCCTCCCTTTGGTGTGCTAGAACAGCAAGGCAAAGAACACCCTTCTGTGTGGGAGTTTGCAGTGACCATTCCCACCCTGTGGACAGTGCCCCATCTCATGTGTTCACACTGTCTACAGTGGGTTAGGGTCAGCTAGACAAGGCTGGACAGGGCACCAGGCTGGGAGTCAAAAGATTTGGGCTTCCAGTCTGGCTTGTATTTCTGATAACTGGAGATCTAAGTAGAAAGAGTTAGGGGTCCCCAGAAAAAGAAAGAGAAGTCATTTTTGGCCTCCCTTTATTTTCCATCATCTATGCCTTATCAGCTTTACTTGCTCTAGCATACTTCTTACAGAACTTCTTAGGAGGTATCAAAATTACAAAGAAATGCAAAAAGATTTTAAGAGAACAAAGGCTATGCAAAAACTAACAGTTACTACCAAGGCAGGACATAGTCTAATCATATCAGAGACATTAGCAATGGTAAAACTCCCAGTACTGTTTCAAAAGTAAACAAGGCCCTGCATTCCTCACCCTAGATTTGGAACCTGAGACCCCATAACTTTATACCTGGCTCTCAGAGCATATGCAAAGCCCCTTCCCCTTGTCTGACAGTTTCCTCTGCTTCCTTACAATTTTAAAGACTCTGCTAGGGACAGCCCAGCCTTGACTAACATAACAGGATGCCTATATAGCAATGTTTTCTAAGTATACCTGCATGACCTTATGCCCTCTTCAGCATATGACAAAGCTCCTCTTTCTGAATATTCATCCTAACCCTAATAAAAGAAACCAACTCACTCCCATTTGGAGAGTCAAGGCTTTGGAAGTCATTACCCATTATCATCTTATTTCCTGCAAATAAAGTTTCCTTCATGTGACATTTCTACCCGGTGTGGTCTCTATCTGTAACTCATCAAGGAGTGAACTCATATTAGTTCAATTATAGTGGAAACTTGGAGAATGCATTTTATTCTCTGAGCCTCATTTTGTTTTCTGGAAAGTGGAGACTAAGAATGGTCCCCTATGTAACTCACATGGCTGGAGGTTCAGTTGACAATGTATTTTTCTACTCACTCACTCACTCAAGAATGCATTCATTCATCAAACATTTACCAAACACGTACTTGATTCCAGAAATAGCAGAAGAGACTGGGTATACACAAGCATACAAAACACCATCCCTGAACTTGAGACATAGACCAGATTCAACAGTCTGGCATAAACAGCCAATGCACTTAGCTGACAAGAGAAATTAATTCAAACCCGTGTGGCAGCATGAAGGACGGGCTCACTCCACTGAAGGAGGCTGTAACTCTTCACATGGTGCTGGCACTTTAGCACAATCTCAAAGGAGAAGTTGAGTTTTGTCAAGTGGCAGAGCAGAAGGAGAGTATGTGTTGCTGCAAGATGTTAAAATATAAACTTTTAAACAGAAAAAAGTCTTGAATTTGGGCAAACAGTAAACAGTCCTCCAATTTTACTGGTGGATATGTTCTACGCTTGATAATACCTGTCTCTATGAAAAGGTGTGTGTGTGTGTGTGTGTGTGTGTGTGTGTGTGTGTTACAGCACAGTGAATGTAACACCCAACTATGAGAGTAGATGGTTTGAATTTGAATTCTAGCCTTGCCACTTATGAATGTGTGACCATAAGATCAACTTAATTTTTCTGTGCCAGTTTCCTTATCTGTAAAAGTTAGGTAATGATGGTATCTATTTTACAGTGTTGTGAAAATTATAGAAGTTTATGCACAAACTACTTGTAATAGTGTTACTCAGTAAGAAAAATACACAATAAACCCAGCTATTATTACAGTCATTGTGATACTATTTTCATTATTGTTATTATTATTATTATTATTATTATTGATAGCGTTTACTTCTCTGTAGAAACTCTCTTGCTCAGTGGGAGGCCCAGGGATTCATAACCATCAAATGTAACAGCTTGAATCCAGCCAATGCATGTTAACATTTTCTTCCTCAGTAACTTAACATCACCAAGGGCCAGATGTTAACACAGCATCCCTCCAGCATTAGGCAGCCTCCTGGCTGGGGCCAGCTGTTCTGGGTGCCTCTCATAACAGACATCACTCAAGTCCATGAGAACTGCCCCTGTTGAGTTTCTCCTCTGGCTCCACCATGTCCTCATAAAATGTAGTTAGCAAGTTCTAGACGATAAGCTTTCATCAATGTTGCTCATACAATGCATACAGTGTTCTATGCAAAAGGAACCCAGGAGCACATGTTCTCTTGCCCCTTTGCTCTATGGGTGGTGGATCTGAGGACCCCAGAGAGATGGAGCCCTGCCTAGGTCACAGAGTTAATTAGTAGAAGGGATAAATCCAGAACACAGACTTGCTTAGTCCCAGGTCAGGTCTCTTTTTGGCATCCCTTTGTCTTGCTTCTGAATTAACATGTGGACAGTAACAATTAGATACGTTGCAACACTAAAAATGTGTTAGATTTACATCATTGTGGCTTTTTGTTTCAGTCTCCACAAACAATCTTCTGTTACCCACATTGGTTTTAAAACCAAGGTTTAACAGCCAGGGTGCATGGATTAAAAGGAAAATAATGCACACATTAATAACAATAATGGCAGAACTGACAATTATATGGCACATTACAGTTCACAGAATATTGTACACCCACTGGTTCAATTGTTTTCTCTTCAGCATACATGAACACAAATTTTGGTAATGGAAGGAAGATTTTGACATATTCCTAGATTCAATATGGACAGGACATTCCTATTCTCTCAGGTTCAGGTCATGGCACAGCTTCCACATGAAGCTTGTGCTTGTCACAAGCTAAGCAAACAATATTTAAATCTCAGAACCTTTCATTGTAAATATCAGAACCTCCTGTTTAACTGGACTGTCCCTTAATCCTTAAGAGTAGGGGGATGATGTGTGTGTGTGTGTGTTTGTGTGTGTGTGTGTTGTCTTTCCAACTACCAGGAGCTCCTTTGTAACAATGTCCTGTCTCAACAGTTAGGAGAGGAACATGGTTCTAAGCAAATGGAAGACTCAGAAATGACTGTGAATTCATGGGTTGGCTAAGTTTTTGTAATATTGAAAACCACCATTGTGCTTACAGTTGGAGATGGTTTTCCGAAAGGGATCAGGGATGTACAGAAAACCAATATATAATATGTAGGACATACTCTACAATTTGTGAGGTTAAGTGAAAAAGGAAATTCAGATAAAGGATTGGTTAAAGGTTTCTATGTATGCAGTATATTAAGAAACTGGGAAAATCTCTGTTAATGGGTTCATTTGGGGTGGTAACGTCCATATATTTGTCAAGCAGACACTTAATAATCAATCTCCAAGATACAACTCCTAAACTCCTTCATCAGCCTATCTTCCAAAACTTTCCCTCCTTCAGTCTCAGTAAATGTCTTTAAGATCCACTCACTGATTCAGCCAAGATCCCCCAAATCCCCTCTTACTCTTCCTTTCCAGTAAATCATCTTTCCACTCACAATCCCTGGAAGCCACCGATCTTTCCATTCCTGCAATTCTGTTTTTTCTTGGATATCGTATGTTCTGTAACCTTTCAAGTCTGGCTTCTCTCACCCAGGAAAATGGATTTGAGATCTGTCGATGTTGTTGTGTGTATAAATAGTTAGCTCTTTTTTCCTGCTGGGTCATATTCCATGTTAGAAATAGATTATAATCTGTTTATCCATTCATGAAGTGCAGGTCATTTGGGTTATTTCAAGTTCAAGATGAGTATGAAGCTGCATAGGTTTTCTTGAAAACATAACTTTGTATTTTTCCCAGTTATTTCCTAGGTGTCACATGCTATGTATACATTTGACTTTATAAGAAACTGCTAAATTGTTTTCCAAAGTAGTTTTACAATTTTTCATGCTCATGAGAAATGCATGAGAAAACTCCAGTTGCTCTGTATTTCTGCCGGTACTTGAGCACTTGGAGTCTATATATATAGTCTATATATAATTGCACATCTTTTCATTTTACATATCTATATCTGTAGATATATAGTATTTTTGTATATATAGTATTGTATATTATAATGTTACATATAATATGCAATGTTGAACATCTTTTCAGGTACTTATTTGCCATCTGTATATATTTTTTGGTGAATATTTGTTGTATATTCTTTGTCAGTATGAGTTTTGCAAATATTTTATCCCAGACTATGTCTAGTCTTTTATTCTCCTAGCATGGTCTTTCACAAAAGATAAGCATTAAAATTTGACTAAGTTATTTATCTTCTTTTCTCCCCTAGATTATCATTTTCATGTCATAGTTAAAATATCTTCACTTAGCCCAAGATCACAAAGTTTTATAGTTTTAGGTTTTCACAGTCAAATCTGCTATCAATTTACAGTCACTTACTTTTCAAAAGGTACATAATATGGATTAAGGTGTTTCTTTTTTCTTTTCTTTTTTCATTCTTTTTGGAAGAGGGTGGCATATTTTTTTTTTCACTTCTTTTAGCACTACATATTAGAAGGCATACATTCTCCCCATTGAACTCCCTTTTTCATTTTTGACAAAAATCAACCGATCCTATATGTGGAGTTTATACCTATACTCTCTGTTCTGCTTCACTGTTCTATATAACTACCCTGTATTTAATGTCATACTATCTAGATTATTATAGATTTATAGTACATCTTGAAATCAGAGAGTACATATCCTCCAACTTTCTTTTTTTTTCAAAATCACTTTGTTATTTCAAATCTTTGACTCTTCATGTAAACTGTATAATCAACTTATTGACAATCACAAAAAAATCCTGCTGTAATTTTAATTGAGATTTCATTAAATCTATGGATCAATTTGGAGGAGAATTGATATCTTAATGCTGTGTCTTCTAATCCATGAACTCAGTATATCCCTCTATTTAAGTCCACAATGAGTCCTTTTTATCAATGTATTGTAGTTTTTCATGCACATATTTGGTTAGTTTTACCTAAGTGTTTCATGATTTCAGATGCTATTTTTCAGATTTCAATTTCCAGGTTTTTCTTGGTAGTAGATAAATGTACAATTAATTTTTATATTGATGTTCTCTACTACAAACATGTTATATATAACCAACTTGAGAATCTTTTTGTTGATTTTTTTGAGTTTTTTGTTCTATACAGATAGTTTTAGTTTTCTTCCTCAATTCATATCCTATCTACCTACATCTATCTATCTATCATCTATCATCCACCTATCATCTACTCACTTATGTACCTTTATGCACTCTCTCAGACCTCCTATTTGTTATTGAATTAGAGTGTCAAGAGAAAACATCCTTTCTTGATCTCAATCTTAAGAAAGTAGTATTCAGTTGTTCACCATTAAATATCAAGTTTTTAATATTTCTTTCTATTTCTTACTGCTAAGGGTTTTTGATGTGAATGAACGTTAAATTTTGTCAAGTATTTTATCTCCATCTATTGAGATGATCTCTTTTATTTAGTTTGCTGATATGGTGAATTATATTATTTAATTTTCAAATGGTGAATTTGCTCTTAATTCTCAGGATAAATATTAGTTGATCATGATGCATTAATTTTTTAATACTTTTGTGTTTGACTTGTTAGTTTTCTGCTCATTATTTTTACATCTAGTTTCATAAAGAATATTGATATTTAGTGTCATTTCAGTGTTTGACTGGTTTGGATAATTCTGTATTTATATAACAAAATCAATGTGTGAACATGTTTTTTTTTTTTTTTTGGAAGAATTTGAATAGTATTGGTATTATTTCTGATATTATCTTTATTATTTATCTTAATTTTTCAGCTTTGGGTTTAATTTGATCTTATGTACCTAGCTTTTTTTGTGTGTGTGTGTGTGTGTGTGTTTTAAGATCTTATTTATTCATTTGAGACAGAGAGAGAGATTGAGAGAGAAAGAGAGAGTGCAGAGGGTGAAGCAGACTCCCCCTGAGCTGGGAGCCTGATGTGGGTCATCCCCAGGATGCTGAGATCATGATCTGAGCCAAAGGTAGATGCTCAACCAACTGAACCACCCAGGTGCCCCTCTAGTTATTTTTTCTTTAAGTTTAATGATGGAATTGTGAATTTAAAACTTTTGGTCTTATTATAATAGAGGTATGCAATGCTATATATTTTTTTCCAAAGCATTGCTTTATCATCATCCTACTTTGTTTGATGTGTATTTAAAAAAAAATTAATCAAAATATTTTCCAATTTCACTTTTGAATTTCTTTTGACTCAGATTTTTTAGAAGTGCATTTAATTTTCAAGCATTTGTAGATTTTCAAGATACCTTTTCTACTACTGATTTCAGTCTCAATTCTTTTATAATGACAAGCTAGACTTTAGATATTTTATACTCTTTAACTTGCTGAGTTTTGTTTTATGGCTCAGAATATTATCTATCTTGGCAAATGTCCAGTGTGCACTTAAAAAGAATTTGTATCCCGCTGTTGCTGGGTGGAGTAGTCTGTAAATATCAAATAGATCACATCTTTTGTTAGTGTTGTTCAGGACTTCTATGCCCTAATGATTTTCTGGTTAGTTTTTCTGTTTATTAGAGATAAAGAATGTTGAAATCTCCAACTAAAATTATTGATTTGCTTAATATTTACTTTCAGTTCTATCAGGGTTTAATTTATGTGTTAAAATCCTCTGAAGTGAATAAACACTTGCAAATTTAGAAACTTCTTGTGATTTTTCTCTATATTCCTGGTATTTTTTCTTTTTTTAAAATATTTTATTTATTTATTCATGAGACAAACACAGAGAGAGGCAGATACATAGGCAGTGGGAGAAGCAGCCTCGGACGGGGAACCTGATACAGGACTCGATCCCAGGACTTCAGGATTATGCCCTGAGCTTAAGGCAGATGCTCAACCGTTGAGCCACCCAGATGCCCCTATTCCTGGTAATTTTTCTTGTGCTCAGGTCTACTTTCTTTGATATTAATATTGGCACCCAAGCTTTCTTTAGATGAGTGATTTATTTTTGTAATATCACAACTTTGTATCATTTTATTTTATTTTATTAGATTTTATTTATTTATTCATGAGCAACAGAGAGAGAGAGACAGAGAGAGAGGCAGAGACACACAGGGGGAGGGAGAAGCAGGCTCCATGCAGGGAGCCCGACATGGGACTCGATCCCGGGTCTCCAGGATCACTGCACCGGCTGCAGGCTGTGCCAAGCCGCTGTGCCACCCGGGCTGCCCACTTTGTATCATTTTAAAATTTTTGTCTATTTGCATCTTTATATTTAAAGTAGAGTTTTTGCAGATATAAATACATATGTGTGTGTGTGAGTGCATGTGTGCTTTTTTCCCCAACTTGACAGTTTAAGGCTCTCAATAATTGTCTTTAAACCATTTCTATTGGGGCACCAGGGTGGCTCAATGGAATAAACCATTTTTATTTATCTTTATGTTCGATTTAGGTCTACCATTTATCATCGGTTTTATATCTTTTCTTCCTGAAGTTTGTTTCTCTGTTCTCCTTTTTATGTTTTCAGTTTCTTTAGTTGCATTTTTATCCATTGTTTTTTTTTTCTCATATACTATTGAATTTATTTTATATATTTATTCTCAGTGGTTGCTTTAGAGATTAAGCTTTTATTATTTACATATAGTTATTATCTTAATAGTTCAAGAAAGAGTCGGAAGGCTTACAACCATACCAGTGTCTTTCTCCTTCCCCTCTGACATTTATGTTATGGTGTCATATGCACTAATTTTACATTGAATGCTCCACCAAACAATATTATTGTTTTAACTGTCAATAGTCATGCATATTCTCAAGGATTTAAGAGAAGAAAATAGACTTTTTTGTTAACCCATATATTTACAATTTCTGTTGTTTTTACTTTTTTCCTCTTTTGAAAGATTTTATTTATTTATTTATTTATTTATTTATTTATTTATTTATTTGAGTGAGAGAGAGAGAGAGAGCATGAGCAGTGGGGAGAGGCAGAGGGAATGAGAGAAGCAAACCCCCTGCTGAGTGGGTGCCAGGCACAGGGCTTGATCACAGGACCCCAAGGACCTGAGCTGAAGGAAGATGCTTCACCAACTGAACCACGCAGGCACCCCTTTACTTTTATTTCTGAACCCACAAATTTCCTTTATGATATTATTTCCCTTTAATATAAAGACAATATTTTATATCTTTTTTTATCAGAATTTCTGAAACTTAATTCTCTGAGTTGTCCTTCATCTAAAATTTATTTTGTGATCATTTCTATTAAATATTTCCACTGGATATGGAATTCCAGCATTTTCTTTTATTTATTTTCTTTTTCTTTCAGCATTTTAAAATGCTGTTCCACTCTCTTTTGTCTTCCATAGTTTCTGATGAGAAATGTATAGTTTTTGAACATTGTTTTTCTACATAATGTAAGGTGTTACATTTCTCTAGTTCCTCAAAGGACTGTTTTTGTTTTTGGTCTTTTATTCTCAAAGACTTATTTGATTATAATGTCCAGGTATTGTTTTATTGTTTTTCTTTAGTTATGTTTAGAGTTGACTGAGCCCCTTGAATGTGCAAATTTATATCTTTCATGATATTAGGGCATTTTTTTGGTCATTATTTCTGCATCATTCTCACTCCTGTTGGGATTTCAATGACACGAGCATGGAGTACTCTGGCTTAGGACCCCCATTGGAGCAAAGCCACAAGAGTAATAAAAAGTAAGTAATTCACCCCTATATTGTCTGCTCTTTAGGTTTTGACTCTTTTCCAAACTGATTTATTTACTTTCTAGAGTTTTCAAATAGTTGCTTGTTTCATTTTATATAAAGTTTTAGTGTAATCCCTAGGAGAGATTAGCTGTGGTGAGTTTACCCCTTGGCCTGAGCTAGAAGTTATAATTTTTCACATTTTTTCATTACTATCATATTTTTTTAAACTAGAGAATGACACTCCTTTCCTATCTTAGGGTCTTTGATTTTTTTCATTTTGCACAAAATGTTTCCCTTCACTTTTACCTTGAAGCTTTTACTTTTAATTACTCAGGTACCAATTTAAATCCCTTCTGTGGACAGGTTTTCTCACCACTTGGTCTGAAGTACCTTCTTTTTTTCTCCACCCCCACTCAATATATTTTCTATTGCCATCATCATTAGTGTTCAAAACTGTTATCACATACTCAATTTATCTTTTCATATATCAGTACTTATTTTTCTTGTCCTCTATAATGTAAGCTACCTTAGGACAGGTAATTAATTGCCTCGTTCAATCAACTAGGAGCTAGATATATTGACCACACCTTAAAATAAGGGCCAATTTATTGCTGGCCTTCACTAAACAGATACATAAAAGAGAGAGAAAGAATGAATTTGGGCTTGCTGAATGTTACTTTACCTCTTTTTTGCAGAAGAGTAGGCCTTTTCTTACATATCAGGCATGCAAGTTTGGTTAAATGAATCCATAATAATAATGGTTGTTTTTCCTAGAAGACCGTAACAAACAAGGCAAAGTTCAAGTCCTTGTAACTCAAAAGACTTATGATTTGTATGCAAATATTGAAAATTCTCACATAGAATGATTGAGTTCATGATCATGATTTGAGAGGATCATTCTAAGTGTTAATTGATAACCTAGGCCAGCGCATGATAGGAGGAGCTCTTCTACATGTATATTTAAACTTACCTCTGAATGTATGTATTCATTGTGTAAATATTATGGAATGAATTGTGTTACCCTCCAAAATTCATATGCTGAAGCCCTAACCTCTAGTACCTCCTAATGTATTTGGATGAATTTTTAAAGAGATAATTATGGTTAAACAAGGTCATATAAATAGGCATTAATCCAATCTGATTAGTGTCCATTTGAAAAGATAACATTTGGATACAAATAGAAAGACACACTACGGCTGTGGGTGCAAAGAAAGACAACCATATGAAGAAGCAGCAATAAGGTAGGCATCTGCAAGTCAATGAGAGAGGCCTCAGAGGAAACCAAATCTGCTTGTACCATGATCTTGGACTTCAAGCCTCTAGAATGATGAAAAACGAAGTTCTCTTTGTTAAGCCACCCTGTTTGAATTTTTTGTTGTTATTGTTATGACATCCCTAACAAACTAATACAGATTTCAGTACTGAGAAGGGGGTGCTACTGTAATAAATATTTAAAAATGTGGAAACGGGTTTAGAGTCAACTAATGGGTAGACACTAGAAATGTTTTGAGGTGCATGCTTGAAAAAGTCTCGAAGAGATTTATGCTAGGAATATGGAGATTAAAGATGATTCTGGTGAATTCTCAGACAGAAATAATGATCACATTATTGGAAACTGGAGGAAAAATGATCCTTGTTATAAAGTGGCAAGTAACTTGGCCAAATCATGTTCTGTGTTTTGAGGAAAGTAGAAATTTTACAAGTGACATATTTGTAAGTTGATTTCTAAGCAAAATATTGAAGCCGCAGCATGGTTTCTTCTTACTGCATTTAGGAAAATATGAGAGGAGAGAGATAATTGAAGGAAGTGTTAAGCAAAAATTAACTAAAACTTGAAGATTTAGAAACTTCTCAGTCTATCCAAATCACAAAAACATGAGGTAATGTGTTCTGGAGAACACACAAAGAGCATGGCTGAAAAAAAAAAAAAATCATTTGCTGAAGAGATTATGGGTGTGACTCATGGATCTAACCGGCATCTCAGCAGAAGCCAGGAATAGAGACAGAGTTATAGGAACAGAAACACTGCCAGCTTGGACTGCCGGGGACAGAAATGGAGCAACATGTAGGTTGTCAGACTTCCTTGATTGTACAAGATAAGCCAATAGACTTATCTAGCTGCAAAAATGTGTTAGCTTTCAAAAAAATGGAAGAAGGATCTCAAAAGTGAGGCTATCTCTTCCAAGGCTCTAGCAGGTGAGGCCACCTCCTGTAGTGACTTCCAGCCTTCAGAATTATGAAAAAAATAAATTTCTGTTGTTAAAATCATCCAGCCTATGATATTTTGTTATGGCAGTTCTAATAAACTACTATAGCAATGAATCCAGTTGTCTTCTAAAAAAAGATATGTCCAAGTCCTAACTTCTAGTACATGTGAATGTGATCTCATGTAGAAAAAGGGTCTTTGCAGACCTAATGAATGCAAGGATTGAAAAGTAATACTAAATTTGAGTGGAACTTAAGTTCAATGAGAATGTCCTTATGAGACAGAAAGGGAAAAGACACAGTATAATCATTAATTTTATATGACAACTTGACTGGGCCACAGGGATGCCCCGATATTTGGTTAAACATTATTTCAGGCATGCCTGTGGTGATGTTTCTTGGTTAGACTAACATTTGAATCTATAGACTGAGTAAATCAAATTGCCGTTTCCAATGTGGGTGGGACTTATCAAATCCACTGAAGACCTGAATGAAAGGCTGAGTAAGAAACAATTATCTTTTTGTCTGTCTTCAAGTTGAGACATTGATCTTCTTTTACCTTTGGATTTGGACTCAAACTTCAACTTACACTATCAGTTCTCCTAGTTCTTAAGCCTCCTAGTTCTTAAGCCACAGCCACAATACTGTGGGCTTTCCTGGGTCTTTGGCTTGCAAGCTACAAATCTTGAGACTTATTAGCTTCTATAAGCACATGAGCTAACTTTTTACATATACATATATAACATTTAATATATATACATATATTACTGGTTCTGTTTGTCTGGAGAACACAGACTAATACACACAGAGACAGATGATTTCTATGTGAAGAGTGAGGCAGTATTTGAATTTATGCTGTCACAAACTAAGGAATGCAGGAATAACCAAAATCTGAAAGATTCAAGATAGTGTTATCTTTTAGAACTTATGGAGGGAGTGTGGCCATGCTACCTCCTTGATTTCAGATTTCTGATCTCTAGAACTGTGAAATAACACATTTCTGTTGTTTTAAGACACTTGATTTCTGATAATTTGTTTTGGGAGCCACAAGATACTAATACACATTCTCTGAATTATACAGCCATCTGTGCAAATGCAAGGTTTAATCATAGTCTATTGGACTCCAAAGACATTCCTTTTACCATCACATGTGGTATCTCATCCAGCTAGCTTTCATAAGACAAATTTGAATGGCAGTCATGAAGTTTCCTTTGGGAAACAGAACTTGTACAAAATGAGATCATTTTCCTACTCACCATGTTTACATATTCATTGATTTTTGTGTGACAGATACTGTGCTGAGCAGTGTGAGCAAAACAAATAAGAGGGACATGGTTGGTGCTCATGGGGCTGCCAGTTTAGTGGTGACAGCAGATCACAAAAAGATATTCTGATAAACTTGTCTTTATTGATAATGATAAATACTATAAAGTAAAGTAAATAGGGCAGTAAGAATGATGGAATATATGGAACTATGGATGATAAATTTAGACCTACTCAGAAATTTTTTTAAAAAGATTTATTTATTTATTTATTATTTGAGAGAGAGAAAGAGAGAGTGAGTGAACAGGGGAGGGACAAAGGAAGAGGAAGAGAATCTCCAGCAGACTCGCTGCTGAGCACAGAGTCTGACACAGGGCTCGATCCCACCACCCTGAGATCATGACCTGAGCTGAAGCCAAGTGTTGGACACTCAACCAACTGAGCCATCCAGGTGCCTCTAGACCTACTTCGAAATTTTGTCTCTGTGCTGGCAGGAATTTTAAATTCATGCTTCCATCCAAAATTAGCTTTTGAGTAGAAGCCAGCTTGGTCTAATAGTCTAAATTGAGATTGGTTTGTGTAGGGGGAATGCTGGAGGCATAGGTTAAGAGCCATTTATTCTTTATTTTATTGTAGACTAGAAAAAAGCAAATCAAATAACCCACCCTTAAAATATCTAGGCATTTCCAACTGTGAGTTCTTTAAACTGTGCATGAGAGTAGCTTAATGATATTCAAGTGGACAGTGTTTCAGGGTGAAAATTTGAAATAAGGGCACCCAGAGATATACATTGTCAGAGGCTGTAAGATGCCCTTGGGCTATCCTCAGGGTAGGCAAGGTCTTGCTGCTTTCAGATATACTTTTCTCATGGTTTCCAGAGTGATCTTCCTAAAGCAGAAATGTCACCAGCTTTCACCACTGATTAAAATCTCTTATTGTCCACCCACTGCCTCTAAGATACAGCCCAACTCCTTTGCCTGACACAGAAGGACTCTCCTAAGCTTGCTTCTGCTTTTTTTTTTTTCCCCTTTGGCTGCCTCTTGCAGCCTCCCACATCATCACTTTCATACCAAGAGAGCCCAGGTATTTGTTATCACCCCCTTCCAACCGTCTCCTCACATAGACATATCATTCATTCCAGGTTTTCTTGTCTTTGTCATATCCTCTCCTGTATTTCTTATGCTCTCATCATCCTCAATGTTTACTTATATCATATATAGTCTCACTGTGTTATTATTCTTTTAAAAGTAGCTTTCCCTACTCAGGCTCTATGAGACTCAATATTTCACTCCCTATCTTATCAACACCTTCCAACAGAAGTGGGGAACGGGGTGGTATGCAACTTCTGAGATTTGGCCTGAACTCTCCAGCCAAGAGCGCCAGCTAACTGTCAGAAATGTGTGAGGCTTCTTTGGATCATCCACTTAGAGTCAAGTTCTGGGCTGGCAGCAGCCACAAGAGTATTCCCAGAAAAGTCCAGTGGAATGAGCCATCTGAACCCATTCTGAATTACTAAGCCACAGAACTGTAAAAAAAAAAATAACAAAGTGTTTCAAGCCACTACATTTGGGAGTGGTTTATTATGCAGGAACAGATAAGTGACACATGACTCTAGCTAGTTTCAGCCAAGAAGATTTATTAAAGACACTAATAAGTTCACAGAACCCCCAGGATGAACCAAGAAACAGAGTTACATGTTACCCAGTAAGGGAAAAAACTTGGAACAACAGCCAGGAATGAAGCCCACCATGCTGGAAGCACAAACATCACTACCAACATCACCGCTCTTTGCCATGGACCACACCCTACACCAGATATGGGCAGTTCTAATCAGAGCTGTCCCTTCTGGCACTTGACCAAAAGAGCTATCTTCCTAGTCACAGGCTACTCTCTTCAGGCTACTCTCTTCTTCAACCATCTCTTACATGAGTTGTCTGATTGGCTAAATGAAGGTCACATTCTGGTGTCTTCAGAGGAAAGGAATCTGAGAAACCTAGTGGTTATTCTTGTCATTGTGGTTGTTTTGGTTGACAGCACTTTCTACTTCTTACCATGAAAGATAAGCAAAATATGAAGAGCATTGTAAGAAAAAAATTGGTCAGCCAAGAATAAAAGATCAAAGATAGCTCTGTATCCACTTTCAGGTCTACTTAATATATGGGCTTCAGACCAATGGGACTTCAGAATTCTAGGTGCTCTGTGGTTTTTGTTGTACTTTCTTATTCAGATTCCCATTCTTGAATCTGCTGACCCTGTTAGCCATACCCCATATCACCACATCAAGTGATAACAAATAAGGTGCTCAAATATGTACAGTTATTTAAGATAATGTCAGCAATGTGTTATTTTGAGAGGCAGTATTTCACAGTGGTGACAGTCAAAGTGTCTAAAAGAAATATCTGAATCCCAGTGTTTCTTCATATATGGCTATGCAACCTTGAGTAAATTGCTTAATCTCTCTGCGCTCTAGTGTATGTGTGTGTGTGTGTGTGTGTGTGTGTGTGTTTAATCTATAAATTTAGGTTAACATTAATACCTAATAATATAATGTTTGATATGATATTGTATGTAATAGATGTCTAATTATAATGATAAGTGTAATTATAAAATCTTATTTAATTATATATAATTATACTTATAAGATCTTATTATAATTATGTATAATTATATACATAGGCACATTCCTGAAACAACATAACGTATATATTGTAAATGCTATGAAAGTGTTAGGTATTACCATTCTCATTTATTATTATCACTAAATTCTTAAAGATTTAATTTTGAAGAAAAACAAAGGCACTAGAGAAAAGTGACTCAATATAGAAATTGTTTATGTTGAATCAGTTGATCTGACAGGGATGAGCATTATGATTCATTTCCCTCTCTGTAAAACTTGCCCTCCATGTAAGAAATCAAATGAAGCATATATATTGTATACTACATTATATGTTTAGACCATAGTAAATACTCAATACATGTGAACAGTAGCTCTTATAGTCATATATTCATGCAGTATTTTCTTTGCTCACAGGATGTATAAGTTTCCAGATCCCATAAGGAAGACATGTGACATGAGCTGTCTTTATTTCTTAAATTATATCATTCATTCATTGCTGCTTTTCTATAAAGTATGCAGGGCATGAATATGCAAAGCCATTATACAGATAAAATGACTCCAGCTTGGAGAGTCACCATGACTTCTGAAAGGTTATGCATTATGATGATCGTAAAGATGGTATCAGAAGGCAGCTTCTCCTGTACCAAAGTTTATACTCCCTTGTACCCAGCAGCCTGACTAGAATAAACTCCTACTGCAACATTGCAAGTATTTACAGTTTGGTATTCAATGCCTACATATAAGAACTACTGAATGTAATCTAATTTTACATGGTTTGGAGCACAAATTAAGTGTGCTCTAATCTGGTAAAGACTCAGAACCAACTAGCTGGAGAATATTTATATGACAGCAACCCAAAGCCAAGATGTTTGAGAGCTAGAATAAATCTTACACCATGGTTTTCAAACTTCATGATACAGTGGACTCCCCTGGAGGACACATTCTGGGGTTCCACCTCTCAAGATTCTAGTTTAGTAGAACTGGTGTGGAGAGAGAGATTATGCATTTTTCTCAATTTTCCCAGCTAGGTTGCTGGTTCAGGGATGACACTGTGAGAATCATTATCTTAGAAACACTTAGGCCAGCTCAGTCATTTTAAAAATAAGGAAATGAGTTGAGAAGTAAGACAAACTGTAAATGTTGCCCTGGATATAGACTCTAAAGTAGGAATTTGTATGCGGGAAGCCTGTTGAAGAGTGGTCTCACAATCATCAACATTGAGGAAATTAAAGCAAAGGCATCAGAATAACAAGAGTTTGAGGTGCAATAATATTGCAACAAAGATGTTAGCTCAGCCTGGAGAGGGTTCTGGAACTGGTTTGGACCTTCCAAATAGTCTTCAATGGAGACAAAGAAGCTATGTCTTTGTACCCTCTCTCTCTTCCCTCACATTGACCAATCATTGGATTTGGTCTGTCCCCAGTTGGACTACTGGCACTTGGGAGAAGGAGTACCTGGGTCTAGAAGCCCTGATGCCTCTCCCTGCAGGATACCTGGAAGAACACAGGTATTGGAACTGGAGGTTGGGGCAGGTTATTGTTTGTCTATGCATTAGCTTTTTATTTTTTTTTATTTTTTTTATTTTTTTTATTTTTTTTTAAATTTTTATTTATTTATGATAGTCAGAGAGAGAGAGAGAGAGGCAGAGACACAGGCGGAGGGAGAAGCAGGCTCCATGCACCGGGAGCCCGATGTGGGATTCGATCCTGGGTCTCCAGGATCGTGCCCTGGGCCAAAGGCAGGCGCCAAACCGCTGCGCCACCCAGGGATCCCTGCATTAGCTTTTTAAATCAAACTTTGAACACTGAACCTCTGAACATGGTGTGCTGAGAAAAACAAACAAACAAACAATAGATTTCTTTTAGACCTGGGTTTGAATTTCCACTCTACCATTTATGAGCCATGTGGCACTAGTTCACTCAATGATCCTCTCCAGCCTATGTCTTGATTTGCCAACAATAGATAATAATAGTGATTATATGCCCTTTTATTTTATTTTATTTTATTTTATTTTATTTTATTTATTTTTTAGATGCCCTTTTAAAAGGGAGCATGCTTTAACATGTATCTAGGGTGCAAAGGTGCTATGTAAATGGTTTTATTAGCACTTCAATCAATTATCTAGTGCTCTGTAATTATCACAACTTTAGTAGCTTCAATTATAAACATTATTACTTCACAATTTCTGGGCATCAGAAATCCAAGAGAAGGTTAACTGAGTGTTTCTGATTCAGGGTCTCTCATGCGGTTGCAGTCAAGATGTTGGCCAGGTCTCCAGTTATCTGAGACTTGACTGGGGCTGCAGGATTCTTATCCAAGATGACTCACTCATGTAGCAGATGGCAGGAGGCCTCAGGAGCCATGGTGCTTTTTAAGTGTCCTCATGACATAGAGACTGACTTTTCCTGGTGAGAATGATCCAAAACTAAAAGAAATAGCCACCATATTTTTAATGCCCTAGCCTCAGAAGTCATGCTCCATTATTTCTACAACAACCTATTGGTTATCCAGCCCTATCCAATACCAGGCGAGGGCATTATCAAGAGACAAGATTTGTGAAGACTAGCTACCAACGGAGCTTAATACAGGCATCCTTGAGCAGCCTGAGGACAGAGACATCTCATTTTGTCCAGGACTGATTGCCTCTTCCCCAAGATCATCTATTAATAGGAGGTAAGGAGTCTTAAACCAAAGGATTCAGGCATCAGTGTTTAAGGAGAAACTAGATGGGAGGGAATTACTGGCAATCAAGAATTTTGCCTCACATTCGACACAGAATTTGCATTGTCACAGAAAGTATCAATTCAGATGAGACCTGTTCTATTTGAATTTAAATAAAAAAGGGAGATTTTAAAACTTCCCTTCATTTTATTGCATAATTTCTTTAACTGAACCCAATTCATATGTATTTTTAGATAGTTCACCAGCTGAAAAAACTCTTTAGAGGCAGAGCAACCTCACGAAGTTTTAATTTTTAAGGAAACTTTTTTCCAGTGAATGTCTTTGAGAGTATCAATACTTAAGGTAATCTCTTATTGTATGCACCTGGTTTGTCTTTTCTTTTGGACCAAAGAAGTCTTTAATTTATAGCAAAGAGAGCAGTTGAGTTTCCAGAAGATACTTAATTCCAGAAAGAGGAAAAAACTGTATATAAAAGAAAGCTATTTACCTCATTAATCTTTTTTATTAAGAGTCTTCCTGTACTAAAATGAACAGCCTGTTATGGGAGAAAAGGCTAAATGTCTAAATCTTGCTTTAATGGTGGTAAAACGTATTATTCATATTAACAGCCCTAAGGTTATTTTTATGTGCATATAATGGTTGTGCTGATCTGCTTTCAGGACATAATAATCCAGATTTTCCACTCAGCAAGGCATCTTATTCATTTAAATTTACTGCATATATTTAGAAATATGTATCAGCAGTGAATACAACCTAAATTGTTAGGTACAATACTGAAAACATGAGCTTAAATTAGAAGGGAGGCTAAATATAAAGATAGTTTTAATAAACATGCTTACTTCAGTGGCTGGAAGAGCAGGCAGAGCCCTGGATTCAAGTCAGAAGGCTTGGGTTTTGGTTTCTCTTCTCCGTTCGATAATTGTGCGACCATGGCCTTGGGAAAATGTTGACCTTGATGAATCTGATTCCTCTCTCTTCCTTTAGTGGTTCCTTTGGACCACTACACCCACTAAACCTGTATTGAGTACTTTCTATGGAGATTACATTCTTCTAGGGGTCATAAATATGTGAACTACTTATTTTATTAATAAACTAATTTACTCACAAAATTGAGTGTTAATTGGAATCTAGTGTCTTTTGTATAGTCTAGGATCTAAAGACAGAGTAGTCATAGTAGTAGACAAGGGAGGTTATGCTGCTGCCCTTCTGGCATATATAGTAATTGGGAAAATTAGAGCACTAATCCAGATTATTGAAATAGACTGTGATGAGTGCCATAGCTGAGGCAGTATAGCATCAATGGATGCACATGTAGGGCTGAAGGGGATCTAAGCATATGTAGGAGGACCAGAGAGGACCCAGGACATACCCCAAAGAATATCAGGAGCAGTCAGCAGTAGTAGGTTCCTTTCATGAGAGCTTTTCTGCATGATCTATAAGCTAAAGTCTTATCTAACATGGAGAACTGTTTTATCCAATCATTTGGATGTGTAAAGCTTCCCAGATATAAATGGTAAAAAATGACCCAAGAGAGAACATTAATGTAGGTTCCTTTGGACATATAAGAATGAAGGCACTGAGACAGACTATGAACCCATAATTCATCAAGACAGCACAGAGATTAAGTTATGAGATATAGGAAGAAATAAAGCTCCCTTACATACTGCCAGAGAAAGGACTGAGGAAAATACTTTTGTACCTTCCATTTGTACCTTTTTTTATGCACTATTGGTGCCCCTATAGTGTGCATCATTATCTAAAATCTCTAAGTCTTTAGCAGTGAAATTCAGGGCAGTTCCTCCCAAATTTCCAAATTCCCAAGCAGATGGTTGAGCTCAATCTTCAAACCATATTTTCAAATATTTTTTAACAAGTCATCCTAGAGTTTCATTCTATAACTCAGCGAAATTGGGTCCAATATTGCTGCATTGTCTTCTCCTCATCCCCATATCATCCAAAAATGTTTGTTTCCCCAAAGGTCTTACCTAAATAGATATTCTTCCAACTGAGGAAGCTTTGTTAATATGCCTCTGAACTGATGGGAAAACCCTAACAAAAAGAATCATGACAAAGGTTGAAGGTAGCTTCTCCTGGATAGCATACACATGATATACGAAGCTTTTTAAGTACAATGTCCTCTTCTCAAAATTACAGACTTATTATTATTTCCACATTATAGGTGAGGAAATTTGAGGCCTAAATGAAGTTGTCTCTCTGGACAGTGGGCTCATGCTTTGAATATATATCTATGCACTTTGGTACTCCACTTACTTTAGATAAAGATAATATAAAGTTTTCAGTTCAACTTTTTTAATTGTTTTTAACCTTATTATATTTGCATTTAAGTTATTAAGATTTTAACTAAGAATTTAAGACAGTTTTGTACCACCCGGTGACCATGGACAGTTATTTCTTTCTGAACTTCATTCTATTCATTAAATAATAAAAATAATAACTAATTTCAAAATCTATTTTAAAGAATAAATAAGATAAAATATATGAAAGGTCTAATACAGTACATGGACATAAGTATACAACACATGATAACTATTGTTAACTTTTAAAGTGTTTGAGCATTTATCATCTTACTTGACTCTCATCTCTATTTTTCCAGGTAGGCCTTGGGAATAATAGAATGATGAAATGGTAGAGCATCTGACTTTGAAGCTGGATAAGTGTCACTAAACCCAGCGCCACTACTTGTTGTCTAGATGGCCTTGGACTCCATTTTGTATCTGTAAATAGAATTAACTATAATTTCTTGCTCATTAAGATGGTGTGATTTGATGATGAGATTAGATGAAATTGCTTGGACCTTAGAACTGGCTGTGAGTAGAGCCTGGATTCTAAAGCTGGTTCATTGACACAAGATGTGTCTCATTAACAATTCAGTTATCTTTTCTGACAGTCCCTGCCTCATCTACACTGTAAAGTATTGTCTATCATCCAGCATTACTGAACATGAACACTCTCTAAAATAGAGTTATTTTCTACCTACAAACTCCTGTGAACACCTATTAGGTGCCAAGCATCATGCTTGCATCCTTGCATAGAGAAAAAAAAAATAAGACAAATCTCTGCTCTAAAAAAGCACTCAGTCTAGTGGGAAAACAGAGAACAAGCAGTTAAACTTATGACGTGTGTTTTGTTTTTTTTTAGGTTAAGTCATAGAAATTGCTGTTTTTCTACATCAAAACAGGCTCTCAGCAATTTTATATGTTTCATTCTTATGCCTGAGGTATGTACTGGGGTCTATGGAGTAGATTATTACAAATTATGACTAATATTATTGTTATTCTGGCACATATTTATAGAAGCAACAACGGGGAAACACAGAAGTGGGTTTGAGTTATTAAAATGAGAGAGGAGCAAGAATCATTGCAGCAAATTCTAACTTTGTAATGCAGTTGCAAAATGATTCACCTACAGTTTTACTCAGCCAATTTTCGTTGATGCATAGATAGATAGGAGAACATAAAAAAAGTGTGGTGGGGGGAGAACGGGGAGGGAAGAAGAGAGGGGGAGAAGGAGAAGTAGGGAGAGAAAGAAGGGGAGGTGGGAGTGGGAGAGGTAGAAAGAGAGGGAGCAGGGGAAAGAGAGGGAAGGAGAGAAAGAGAAAGAGAGAGAGAAAGGGAGGGAGAGGGGGAGAGAGGAAGAGAGAAACTGAGGTCACTGCATTGCTGAGCTCATGAGCGCGGGAGTTCCTTGTGATGTTGCTCCCAGTGAAAACTGCATGTCTGTTGATTAATTTACTTTCTATAAAAGAGCTATTTTTGAAAACCGCTTGAGGATTCAAAGGAAATGCAAATGAGTAGTTGGAAAAATTTAAGTGCCTGAGAAAGAAAAAAGGTGGAAGGGCTATTATTCTATTTTATGGGTGTTGATATGAATGCCAGGTGCCTCTTTGTATCCTGATAGCCTACTGCCTTAAGGGTTTTTAAATAGCTTTAAAATGATTTATTTTCACATCAATATAATATTGAGGAAGTTTTATTCATTAAATGTTTATTCATTCAATATTGAAATCCATGGGGACACAATATATATTCCTACCTATAAGCATGTATCACGGAGATTTAGCTGTTTAGGCAGAAAAAAAAATGTTTGTATAAAGAAGACAGTGTTTTATATCTAGAGAAAACTGGGCAGGGAGCCAGAAAATGTGGGCTTCAACCATTAACACTAATAAAAGGACAGTAACCAACAGTTAGCAAACACCCACTATATGATGTCAGGCACTGTGCGGGGAGATTCACCCATTAACTTGTGCTAACCCTCTATAGCAAGTGCAATTGCTATTTTTTCAGATAATAAGGCTCAGGTTATGTCTGTATTTCAAGGCCATGTTGAGCTCTCTGTCGTCTTTATTAAATGTTAGGTAAGTGAATGAGCAAATGAGTAGGTGAGTGAATGCTTAATCTTGGTGGAGAGCTTGCTAAATCTTTAATGCAATTTTAGAAGGAAGGGGATCATCAGGGTTTGAACTAGGGTGGTATCAGTGAGGTTATAGAACAGAAATGGTGGAATTGTTTGCTTTTATTGCTTTATGATTTGCAAAGCAAGCATATGCACATCATTTTCTTGGATTCTCCTAATAACCTTTTGAGGCTATGATTCTTTTTTTTTTTTTCCCATGAAGGTGAAATACAGAAATGTTGTAGAATTTCTCCAAGGTCATGTAACTAGATTGCAATTACCTAGGTCATAGTAGTACTCTAATCATGCTCATGAAATGATATGCCTATGTCAAAATAAAGCTTCAAATCATTGTTTTCTTATATCAAGTTCATTTATTTTTGTTCATAAGTGTTGTTTTTTAATGGGGTCATGAAGATAGCATCAAACAGTCAAGAAATATGAGAAGCAAGAAAAAAAGGTTTTATGTGGAATGGCTGGATAGGGAGAGAGTGAAAACAAGTTATGTCCTTTTTTAGACGGTGAACATGAAAATAGAATTATTTTAGAAAAAAGATTAATGAGTCTAATTTGAGGTATGTTGAATTGGAGTTATTGACAGATTACCCAAGTGGGGGTGGATATGCAGTCCAGGAAATTAGGAGAAGGCTCAAGGTTGGAGAAAAAACAAACACAAAAGAAACAAAACAACAACAAAAATATTTGATTTCAATCACCACAGTAACAAAAAGGAATTCTGCAAAAGTTATGTGAATTCTCCAATGGGGAATGTATAGAAGAAGAAGGAAATTTGATGATTTTATTAGACTTGATACCTGTTACCTCTTACTATCATCTGTTCTTATACTTAAAAACATTATTCTTGGTAAAAGAGAGAAATTCAGTTTTACCAAACAGATAAATCTTGGTGTGTTCATGTGTGTGTTTGACATCAGAAAGAACCCTGCATTCAGAGTGGTAAGTGACATCATATGATATCAAATATTTGTATTATATCAGAATTGGTTTCCCCAAAAAGCTGAAATATTCCTTTATTGAAAGCCTGAGATTTAAAACTGCCCCCTGAATTTCCACCCAAACTTTAAAATGTCTCCTGTAGTGATAACAGTGATAATCTGCAATACGTTTTTCAGGGAAAGTCTCAACAAAAACTCATAGAGCAGTAGACGACTCAGAGGATTTACAATTTTGCCAGCCTCTTGTTCTGCTAAGTCCATCACCCTAATTTGCTCTTGGGTTGATTTATATGGAATTACTCTTTTTCATTACTCACCCTGTCCTTTTAAACAATGTTAAATTCTGGGCAGACAAGTATTGCTATAAGAAATACCTTAGGAGAATGAATAGATGCCTCACAATTAAGTGCTGGATAGTTACTTTCAAGAGCATATTTTAAACATTTCTCTACTTCTAGAGGTCATTTGCTCTGCTTGTGGGTTGACTCATGCAATCCAGTATTTTGGAAACTGCTCAATTTTCTTCTATTAGCATGAAACTGACTTGACCAAAAGAACGGTGGGAAGAGTGGACAGGAGTGTACTGGTCTCTTTATAGAGCATGAAATTGGAGAATAAGTGACAAAAGATGAGCGCTCAAAAAGATGAGTGTTATTCTATTAGTGCATTGTTTCTCAAACTCATATCTTGTGGAACTTTAGTTTTAGAAAATACATCCTTCTAAAAATTGTTCTTTTACTTGAGTAAGTCTGAAAATACTGATTATTTCATTTCCTTTGAGCTGTTCAAAGCACATTAGCATATAAACTTCCAGAAAAGTCCTACAGTGACATAATTTATTTTACTTGTATAATTCAGGGATTTCTAAATATATTTGACCATAGGATCCATTCCTGCATCGTCGTTTATTAATTCGTGGGCACTTCCAGTGTATGCACCAAACCATAGTTTGATAAACATGATGAGTCTCTAGATAATGGGCCTTTCCAGAGCAAAGACTATGCATTATTCCTCTTACATATCCAGCTCTTGGTAAAGTGCCATCAACAAATTAAAATAATTAGGAAGTTATGGGTTTTATAAATTTACTAATTGTGTTTTTAATATAATTTAATTGTAAGTGTGTATAATTTAGTATTTAATGGATACTGTGTTTAATAAGAGGCTATGAAGTTTCCACAAATTTTACAATCAGCTCCATTAGTGATAGGTATCAGAAAAATTAGCCTGGAAACTGTTATCATAAATATAGTTTGAATTGTATGACAACTGAAATGTGGGTGATGCAGGTGGTTGAAGATCCAAGGATGATGAGCATAAAGAGTAGTAGCTCATGGCTACCATATAAATCATGATCTGGAATTAACTCAGACTGTTCTGCCCTTGTTGTGTGGTTTCCTAGGTGAGTTCACATATTAAAAAATACTTTGGTGATTGTCACTGCTCCCCAATGGACATTCTTCAGAAATAATAAATTCCTTTTATATAGCCATGGTGCCTGATTATCTAATGTGAACATAAAAAACTCTCTGCTGGAAAACTTAACCTGAATTAATTATTCTGTTTAAGGAATAATTCCTTAAATATTCTGTGGCATAGTGGATATAAGAATTATAAGGCCACAAGTGAAAGATGGTGTGCAGTGAATACTAATATACTTAATGCCATTTATGTTTATATTTTCTCTTGAAGTCTTTGTGGTACATGAGTTTTGAAAACTAAAAGAATGGTACTTGGGTGCAATGAAATCCATTGCAGGACATTCATGGTGACATAGGACACAATTAAGAAGGTTCTGGAACTTAATATTATCAACTGCATTCACACAATGAATTTCCACCCCCAAAAAAAGATTTCAGTGTGATGCTCATACATGTGATCTCTGATATTCATATCACTGTTGGTTTATACTGTGTTTTAGTAGGGTTTTCTACATATATCCATCACCTTCCTTTTCTTTTTCTATTTTCTAGTAACTTTTTTTTTTCAGATACCCTTTTATTTTATTTTATTTTATTTTATTTTATTTTATTTTTTTTTTTTACCCTTTTATTTTAAATAGGTATGACATTAAGGAATATGTACAGGAAGTATCTTATGGGAATTAACATTTACTTAGTACATTATGTATCTTAGGTGCTTTATTTAGAGTCTCATTTAATTCTAAAAAAACTCTTACAAATACTTTAAAAGGGGATTAATACCTAGTGTGAGTTCAAATAGCTGGTACATGGAAGCACTAAGATTGATATTAGTTCTAATTCTTTAATGCTATTTGTGTATACAGCAGGTCCTCCTTTGAGCAAAAATTTTCTTGTCCATTATTAGCAACAACATTGGTTCAGAGAAGCCCAAGTGGACCTGATTATAAACCCTCTGATCTGGAGGAAATGTTTCAGCCTCCTGGTAATGGTGTCTGGCTCAATGTGAGGCATATGAACCAAACCCAGTAAATCAGAGTCCTCTGCTGGATCACTAGTGGGAAAATGCCTCCTATTTTCTCTGGAACTAAGAGCTATAAATTTAAGTTGGGCTTGGAGCTGAGTAAGGCTTTCACATCATTACTTGCAAAAACAAAAACAAAAACAACATAAAACCAAAACCAAAAGACAAAAAACACCTGTCTGAAAATAAGGCAAAAGCAAATGGAATCAAGAAAAGGAAAGAAAGATGGCAGCTTCATGTCAGTGTTTGAAAACATGAATGCAAGGGCAGCTGGGTGGCTCAGTCAGTTAAAGTCTGAGGGTCCTGGGATTGGGGCCTACATCAGGCTTGCTCCTCCATTGGGAGCCTACTTCTCTCTCTGTTTCTGCCTGCCATTCCTCTCTCTGTCTCTGTCAAATAAATAAAATCTTAAAAAAGAAAAGAAAACATGAATTTAACTGTACCTGAAACTGGCTTTAACCAAAAACTTCCCACTTTTATAAGCTAACATTCCTCTTTTGCTTAAACCAATTTGAGCTGAGTCCCTTCCCTTGAACTTGAAGTATCTGACAATTGCTAAGCTAATTTCCTGGGCATGCCGCCATCTTTTTTCTATAAACTTCAATGTTTGAGGCAATTAATTTAACTCAGAATTCATTATTAGAGTCCAGCAATACAGAATGATGAATCACAGAGGCACTGTGAACATTCAGAGGTGATGAATAGCATGATCCCTGATATTTAGGAGCCTAAAAACTAGTTTCCAGAAAACAGACAAATATGGAGGTAAACATCAATAATATAAGGTAGATTACAGTAAGTTCTGCACTAGTAATTCAAAATGCCATGGGAACCAGATAAGAAAAGATATTCTACTTGGATATTCTATATTTTTAAAAAAATGTTTTCTAAAAGGACTTATGAAAACTTAAATGTTTTCTAAAAGTTGGGCTTTGTAGAATAAGAATGATTCAAATAGACAGAGATTGAAAACTGATATTTCTGACCGATGGGGCAATGTAGGCTCCACAGTGCAGAACATATTAGGAACAATTTTGGTGGATCAATGGAGTGAAATCTAGGATATAATGTGGATTACTGCAATATCTTGGGAAAAACGCTTTACCATATACTGTGAATAGAGGAGGCTATGAAGCCATGCAATTTGAACTTTTTTCAAATACATTAATTTAGATAAACTAATACACCTCAAGAATGTGGGCCTGAAAGATAAAATTTGGTTGGGGCAGCCCGGGTGGTTCAGCAGTTTAGCCCCGCCTTCAGCCCAGGATGTGATCCTGGAGACCTGGGATGAGTCCCACGCAGGTCGGGCTCCCTGCATGGAGCCTGCTTCTCCCTCTGCCTGTGACTCTGCCTCTCTCTCTCTCTCTCTCTCTCTCTGTGTGTGTGTGTCTCTCTCACGAATAAATAAATAAATAAATCTTAAAAGAAATTTGGATGAATGTACAATTATAATTTTGTAAAAGTTATGATTGGGGCTAATGCTTCTCCTGTACCCTGAGATTTCCTTCATGTTATATAGAACTCCATAAGTACAACTCTCTCAGCTTCTCTCTGCCCCTAAACTCCTTCAAAGAAGAGATGGAGTGACTCGTATGATTGGTAGTTTGAGAATAACTGACTATACTCCAGTTAGTTCAGAATTCCCCCTTATCTGTAGTTTCATGTTCTGCAGTTTCAGTCACCTACAGTCAATTGTAGTGGTAAAGATGGTCTCCATTCTGATGGACAGTTAGAAAGTCGATAATAACTCAAAACAATCACAAGCCTATATCATTCACCTCTCTTCGTCTCACATGTAGGCATCTTATCATCTCACATCATCAGAAGAAGGATGAGCACACTATAAGAAGATATTTTGAGAGAAAGAAGATCACATTCATATGACTTTTATCAGAGCATATTGTTATAATTGTTCTACTTTATTAATAATAATTGTTATTAATCTCTTACTGTGCTAATTCATATATTAAACTTTATCATAAGTCTATACATATAGGAAAAAATCACAGTATATATACAGTTCAGCATTTTCCATGGTCTCAGGCATCCACCGGGGTATCTTCCATGGATAAGGGGATGCTACTATACCTCCTCCTTTCTTCTTGCCCATGTTCCACCCTTATGTGGTTTTACACTCTACCTAAGGAGGTGTGTCTCATCCAGTATTGCCTTTGCCTAGAAGAATGAGTCGAGCTAATTCTAGGGTCTATTGAGTGTAGGTTGACTTGCTTATTGATATGTCCACCATAAGCCATGTTTTCCATCCAGCTTTTATTTGTAGTAAAAATGATGTTGCTATCTTCCTTTTCTTTGTTGTTGTTGTTGTTGTTGTTGTTTTCATAACCTGGGTAGAGAAAACAGGTTATTATTCATTGGCCCACCTGCATTGAATGGGTCAGAAAAGTCACAAAATGAGAAAGGGAGAATCATTTGTGGAGCAAGACACCCAAACAGTGGCTGGCTGTGCTGGTGTGTCAGGTCTTCACACTGTGGACTTCAGTGTATGTATGGGTCATGTGTTTTAATCTTCACGGTTATAAAGGCATGGATTGGGCTGAACACGTTGTTATAATTGTGTGATGGTTTTCTAACTGCTAAAGCTTAGCCAAAAGGCTTTAACTGGCCATAGGATATTTTGACCTTGGTGGATGACTGCAGTTTTAGGTGGCTTTGTCCAAAGGAAATGGCTATTTCCTGAGAGACAGGCCGGGATATGGGGATGTGCAGGTGTCAGTGAAATTCCACAGGCTTCATAATTGGTCCCAGCTGACGCAGCCATCCTTGATAAAAAATTGTTGGCCTCTGGCCTCAGAATTAGATGACCCAGAGAGGATTATGGCAGAGTTTATTTTACTGCAGCTATGAACTGCATTTAGCTTCCATGGGCAGGAATAGGGTAAGAGCTTACTATACAGGAAAAGCTTTTCCTAAGCAACATGGGCAATGATTTGACCATAGAGGTAAGAATCTTTCTAAATAAAGGCCTTGCTGCTTTATTTTTTAAATTTTATTTTTTTTAATTCAGTGAATTAACATAGAGTGCATTATTAGTTTCAGAGATAGAGTTCAGTGATTCAGTTGCACGTAACACCCAGTGTTCATTACATCATGTGCCCTCCTAAATGCCCATCCCCCAATTACCCCATCCCTTACCTAGCCCCCACCCCCAGCAACCCTCAGTTTGTTTCCTACATTAAGAGTCTTTTATGGTTTGTCTCTATGATTTCATCTTATTTTATTTTTTGCTCTCTTCTACTATGATCCTCTGTCTTGTTTCTTAACATCCACATATGAGTGAGATCATAGGACAATTGTCTTTTGCTGACTTATTTCACTTAGCATAATACCCTCTAGTTCCATTCACATTATTGCAAAGAGCAAGACCTCATTATTTTTGATGGCTGAGTAATATTCCACTGTATGTATTACACCACATCTTCTTTATCCATTCTTTTCCATACGTCTGTCAATGGACATCTGGGCTCTTTCAATAGATTGGCTTTGTGGACATTGCTGTCAACATTGGAGTGCAGGTGCCCCTTGGGATCACTATGTCTGTATCCTTTGGATAAATAGCTACTAGTGCAATTGTTGGGTCATAGGGTGGCTCTATTTTTAACTTTTTGAGAAATCTCCATACCTTTTTCCAGAGTGTCTATACCAACTTGCATTACCATTACCAGTGTAAAAAGTTCCCCTTGGGGTACCTGGGTGGCTCAATCAGTCAAGTGCCTGCCATGTGCTCAGGTCATGATCTTGGGGTTCTGGGATTAAATTCCACATCTGGCTCCCTGCTTGGTGGGGAGTCTGCTTTTCCCTCTGCCTCTGGTCCACTCATGGTCTCGTCTCTCTCTCTCTCTCTCTCTCTCAAACAAATAAAATCTCAAAAAAAAAAAAAAAGAGTCCCCCTTTCTCTGCATCCTCTCCTTTATTGTTAGTTTTAGCCATTCTGACTAGTGTGAGGTGGTATCTCATTGTGGTTTTGATTTATATTTCCCTGATGCCAAATGATGTTGAGCATTTTCTTCATGTGTCTGTTGGCCATTTGTATGTCTTCTTTGGAAAAATGTCTATTCATATCTTCTGTCTATTTCTTGATTAGGTTATTTATTTTTTAGGTGTTGAGTTTGAAAAATTCTTTATAGATTTTGGATACTAGCCCTTTATCTGATAAGACATTGCTGTTTTAAACTTCAGGACACCAAGTTCAGATGCACAACAATGAGCCAATCAAGGCATAGCTGAAAGTATTAGGCCCAGGTTAAGTAGGCAGTAGATGACAATTCCATTTAAACTGAAAATGCCTGGGCTCATTATAGCGGCACATGACATAATTACAAAGAGCTTGTGCTCATTTAAGTGTTGAGGCTCCAGAAACATGAAGCTCAAAAGAGAAAGTAGCTTCTGCCCTGAGAAATGGTTAATGGGTAGAATCAAAACTAACTGGTGACTGAGGGTTTATCTCAGCTAAGTTCAAATGTATTTGTTGTGGACATTGGACAATATGTATAGACTGACAATACCTCAGTAAGGATAAGAGCAAGAAGACATTGTTATTATTATTTTCTCATCTATCTGCCTTTATAGAGAGATACGACTGAATGTCTGCTGTGATTGGAAGTGGTTCAGTCATAGGGGTAAGGATCACTATAAATACAGGTCTTGCTGTTTTAATCTTCATCATGGTCAATCCCAAATACACATTCTAGGTACATGATTTTCTTTGCATAGCTCTTTTAAGAGTTAGATATTGGCCTCTAAATTCAGTTAATATGGAACCGGTTCTTTGATATTCATGGGTATACACTTCACTCTTTGGGCATGTTAAAAGTAAGGATCCTGAGAGTTTGGGATTAAGTTAATACAATCCCTGGGAATAGGATTCCAGGGACAAAGAGCCCAGGTGGTAGTTGCTAAAGGAACCTCAATCTACTGGACATTGACAAACCCTTTAGCTGAGACTGAATAAAAAGTTGAAGATAACTCATTTTAGGCTTTAGCTTCTTTAAATTTTAACTCATAAGGGCAATACAATTTGATTTTGGACTTTAATACCTTCAGACTTTAACATCTTTGGATGTAAAGTGCAATGGGAAATAAAGTAAATTTGTACAATGACATTGTAGGAGACTTGGATATTGGGCGCTACTACACAGTTTTTTGTAGTATCTCTGACTTGAGATCTGAAGCCTCATCCATAGGATAGGAATAATAATGATATGTAACTGGGCTGAGGTCAGGGGATGGGATCAAATGATATTTTAAAGGATTAATCAAGGTGAAAGTCTGCAGTTTGCCTTCATTAGTGCACATATCAGCACACATGTATAGATATTGTGTGTTGTCTGGGATAGCACTGTCCATTAGAAGTAGAAATAAAATATCTATTAAACTTGCTAGAAGTTAATATTAAAGTAAAAGTATTCATGTTATATGTAAAGGAAAAATAAAAAGTTAATTTAATAGTCTATTTTATCAAAATATAACATTCCAAATGCAATTAATACTACAATGACATTTTAGATGATTTTTAAAATAATGCTTTAAAATAAGGAATGTATTTTATACTTACAGCATATCTCAATTTGGACCAGACACACTGGAGTTGTTTACTAGTCACATGTAGCTTGTGGCTTTCATATTGGACTATACAGATAGACAGTAATGAAGTAGATATCAAGAGAAATTAGGGATATTTGGAGCAACACAGTTAATATTCTAGAGTTGGTCTCATGGTTTAAGACTCCCATAGTCAATCATGATGTGCCCAGATTATAAAATACTCATAAAATTTTAGATCTGGGAGGAACTTGAGAGATTGTCTGATTTAAGATTTTCTATTTTAGTTGCAGGAATTGTGTTCAAAAAAGGATGAGTGACCTACCGAGACCACACAGGGAATTGACAGCAGTACCGGAACCAAAGGATATCCCTCCTGTGTTCACATTGAGATCACATCATGTGAGATGGCACTGGGATGCTCCCTACTGTCCACTTGGTAAGAGTACTATACCTACTCTTGAGTGAACAAAGAAGGGAAGTACCATAGGGTTCCCACAGTGTGCCAGGTGCCTTACATATGTTCACATTTCTTAACATTTTGTACATGCTTAATGACAAATTGCTATCTTAGAAATGGAAAAGTTGAGATTTTTCTCTTAAAGTATGCTACCCACTCTTGTATACATTACAATAAAGCTTCATTCCCCTCTAAGTCAGACAGGATAAACACCACGTTTGTATAACTAAGTAGAAATGCCTTTCAAAATGCCTTTTACATTCCCAGGTTTTAAAATCTTACTCTTGACAACCTCAGTGCTCCATTACTATCAACCTTTGTATTTCATTTATCCTGTGGATTAGATATGCAAATAAGAATTGTAGATTCTCTCCTCATTCTAAATTATGCTTTTTCACATACTGCATTATGTTCAATGAGCCAGGTTTTAAAACATGGAAATTAAAACTCAATGAGAGAAAATCATGCACATTGTCTTTAACCTCAAGAATTATAATGATATGTGACATTACATGGATTGTCAACATTGACAGAAAGTCGTAAGATGGATTATGGGGTGAAATGTCTGATGGAATGGAGAGGCTGTAATTGTGCGTAATGTGAATACAATAAATGATGCTCCAGTGGGAATATACAGGAGCTCTGAGTTGTAAGGCAGATGGACTCACTTACCTGGGCAAATCAGAGTGATTAAATTCTCAAATAACCAGGAGCCTCTTTTGAGCAACACCACAGTCTTAGTGTGTGTGACCTTAGGCAAGTCACTTACTCATATAGTGCCCATTTTCCTAGCTTCAAAGTGGTGTTCATAATCTGTATTCAGCTGGATAATGTTTACAGAGATCTTTGAGATACTTGGATGAAACACTCCATTTACATGTAAAGTAGTGTTATTATTCAAATCCCCCCTCTGCTGACTACTGTAAAGCAGGTGTACTGCAGGAAAGCAAATGAGGAGGAAGAAAAGGAAAATTGGCCCC
Source organism: Vulpes lagopus (assembly GCF_018345385.1). Taxonomy (NCBI): domain Eukaryota; kingdom Metazoa; phylum Chordata; class Mammalia; order Carnivora; family Canidae; genus Vulpes; species Vulpes lagopus. Next base: position 127,968,433 of record NC_054827.1, on the reverse strand, counting down.
TTAAATGATGGAAATCTGATTATCCCAAATTGGCTAATTCTGAAAGGGGGATATTGTGTTGCATTTATTAACCATTTTCAAACAGACTTCACTTTGGATGAGCAAGCAAGCAGAGGAAGATATAGTCTTTTCCCATCACAAGAAACAGAATCTGAGATAAGAATAAAGCCACTAAAATTCTGAGCATAATCCCGCTAAAAACTGCTTCCACTATATGGACCTGGGTTCTAATAGTGTGTAGCACTAGGAAAATTTAAAAGATTCTGAATTTTGCCACGTTGATCTCAGGTTATTTTTATTTATGTCTAGATGCCTATTTGCAGCTAAGTTTTCATCGGCATTATTGTCTTCTATTAATTGAGATTTAATAATTCCTTGCCCTATTTTAAATCCTGCTGATTCATAATGATATATACATCTTAAATGGAAATACCTATGAAATAAATTACAAAGCTTTTTGGCTGTGCTTTAAAAGTACATCGTGATGTGATGAACACTGGGTGTTACACGTGACTGATGGATTATTGAAAACTACATCTGAAATGAATGATGTACTATATGTTAGCTAATTGAATTTAAATAAAATAAAAAAAATAGAAGTAGATAGGAGTGAAGCGGAAGTGATGCATAGGGTGAATAAACACTATGTTTGGTATCCTAAGACATGGATTATGCTCAAAGTTTTTCCAGCAAATTTTTCTGGGTGAGGCCCAAAGACTTGGAGGCAATACCGTATTCAGTTTCCTTGTCTCTAAAATAAGGGATTTCTACCAGTAACTAAGATCCGTTCCAGGTCTTAAATTCTGCAATTACTTGCTTTTTAACATCTTCATTGTTGCTGCTATGAATTTACATCCTTTTCTTTTATCCATCGATTTTTCATCCCTGTGGTGAGCATATCTATATATTAGCTCCTGGAACCCTTGCAATATCCCTGTGAAACAGATGTTACTCCATCCATTAGTGTAGATGTGGATTATAATCAGGAGTGGTGGTTATGTTACTTGGTCAAGGTCGCATTAGGTAAATGGCAGAAGGAAGAATTGTAACTAGCTCTAAGTGACTCCTCGGCATATAATTTTCCCACTATACTAGACTACTTGTTAAAAACAGCATTGCCTCTCATATTTCTCTTCCTGGGCACCTACCTGATATCACTCACCTTGCCACTTACCTTTAACTGTTTTGAAACAATGAAACATGTGCATATGAAATTGAGTAGAATAGAAATTATTTCTTTGAGTAGATTTTTGAAAAGATCCTGGCCTGCCTGAACAATTACTGGTGAAATTAATGTCATCCTGCTAACCCCTAAAAGTGCCTGACATTCTTTCTTAGTGACTAATTATTTTACAGACAGTGCTTTAATTGCAGGATGTGGGAGGTAGTTTCTATAAATGCTTAGCATTACAAGGGGACATGATCTGCAATACTCACATCATTAAACTTGCTACCAGGAATAAGCACGCTTTGGGGACCAATGACATTTGTCAAAAGAAGCCCATGTGTTCTGTGGAGGGCAGGAGGCCAGGCCCAGGAAAGACAGCCAGATAATTGTCCTATTCTGAGTGCCTTTAATTATTTACTAGAAGGAAGATATGGGTGATCCAGGCCTTCTCCAGAGAGATGGCTGTTCAGAGAACAGGATACATAAAATCACTGAGTGAACTGGAATCGAGGTCTAAAACAAAATCCCCTTTACAATTTTCAGGTAGTTTGCAACCATCAGAAAATAGAAGCTACTAAAAGCTACCTAAAGATGGCCAGAATTGGAGTTATATGATGATTATTCATCACTTGTCCACTGTCTGTCTCTCCTGCACTAACATAAGCTTTATGAGGACAAGTGCTTTCTCTTGCTTTTTCCCAGCTGTCACCTGGTGCTTAGAGCACCATCTGGTATATAGTATTTCATTAAATTAATAAATAATGTTCACTGGATGGAAAGCCACAGATCTTGATTCTAGACATCGATCTAAACCTGACTTGGTAGGTGGCTCAGGGTAGTATTTAAGACCCCAATCAACAATCCAATGACACCACGGATATTTGTAAAAGTAGTCTGTGGATTTCAGCATCTGAACAACAAGATAAATGTTCACAATGCACATTTTGGCATTCTACCTACGTGGACAGATTCAAGATATTTAGGGATGGGGTCTTAGCACTCACCTATGAATTCTAAAGCTGACCAAAATTTTGAACCAAACTGAATTTGGTGACCTGATTCATTCATTCAGTAATCCATTTTCTCAGTCAACACATTCACTGATTTAATCCATATTTACTGATGCCAACTATGTGTCAGGTTCTCCTCTAAACTTTGGGATGTCCTGTCTATACCAAACAAAACTCCTGCTCATGTGGAACTCACATTTCTGCTTCGAACACACACACACACACACACACACACACACACACACACGCACACACATCCATGCATTTGCATGTGCATATATGCACTGAACAAGTTATGTGGGGTACTGAGGGTGCTGATGTGCTTTGAAGGAAAATCTGGTGCTTGGGTGCTCTTTGATATATGGTAGTCTCTTTGATAAGATGATATTTGAGCAGAAGGAATTAACTATGAGGATATATAACCAAATGCAACAAGTAGAGAGATTGGAAAATGCAAAAGCACCTGACAAGAGAGGTTTGGTATGTTTGAGGAGCAGCAAGGAAACCCTGGTAGCTGGTGAATACTGGAGAGAGAGGTGAGAGATGGGGCTGGAAAGGTAGGCAGGGGCAGATCTTGTAAGGGCAGAGTGAGGATTTGGATTTTATCTAAGTGAGAAGGTGTGGTAGACATATATTTATAAAGACCCCCAGAATAACCAGATACCCTCCTTTTGCCATAGATGCCCTTATGACCTCTTCCTAGAATGTGAATTTGAGCTCTGAATATGATGGATAGTAGATACCATGCATAAATAACATTATATGATAGAAGGTTTTAAAGAGGGAGCTTATCCTCTATGGGCCTGACCCGAGATTTGAAGTGAGAATAATATCCCTGCTGGCCTGGTGGAGGATGGAAGCTGCTGTGATGTCCACAGATGTAAGGAGGTAAATTCGGCCAACAACTTGAATGTGCTTGGAAGAGAGCCCTGAGCCTCAGATCAACCACAGCCCTGGCCAAGATCTTCATCATGGCCCCTGGGCCTTCCAACCTGGAGATCCCAGTGATGCTGTTCCCAGACTTATAAGTTTCAGAACTATGAGTTAGTAAGTGGATGTTGTTTTAAACTATGAGTTTATGGTAATTGTTTATGCTCAAAAGAAAATGAAGAGAGAAGGTAATCATAGGAGAGAAGTGTTTTGCTTAGGGATGTAGCCGACCATGCCATTGTTTTAGAAGATAATATAGGGTACCTCAAAGGAAATGGACTGCAGACACTCAGGACAGCTGGGGCGGGAGGAGGAGGAGCATCACGGTAGTTCATGGGACAGGTGATGGTGGCTTTGACTAGGGTGCTATTGGAGAAAGATATGACAAATAGTTGGATTATTTTAGAAGTTAAGAGATGCCTGGAGTTGCTGATTTTTTGATGTGGGGCATTAAAAAAATAAAGAAGAAAAGAAGGATGTAAATGTTTCCCCAGAGATAATGTCTGAGACATTTGGAAGAAAGAAATGAGTGCTGACATTCCATAAAAGGAGGCTATAGAGTGAGAGTGGATGAGGAGGGGGAAATCAAAGTTCATTTTGAGGCATTCATTAAGATTGAGATGCTCATAGTACATCTAAATAGACATGGCAAACAGGACATTGGATATAAGAATTTAGATCTCAGGAGTTAGACTGAAGCTGGAAATATTAATTTATGAGTTGTTGACATATAACTTGCAACTAATGACATGGAATGGAAATCACCAAGTGTTTGAATTGATACAGGAGAGACAAGATCTTGTGTCTTTCAGACATTAGGCACTTACTCCATGCATAGATAATTTTATATGTTACTTGTACTCCCTGCTCCCTTGAGATTCTGGTAATTCTGTTTTAAAGCTCCCAAGCAGACTGAAAAGGCATTCTAGGGAGGAAAAAGATAATCCAGGAAAATGGTAGATCATGCAGTTAAGGAAAAGGGCATCTTAAATAGGCAAAGATGTAGAAACTAACTACACACACTTTAGATCGATCCAGAGGTAGCTGTAGACTTTAACAAGCAGAAGTCTTGAGAGATGAGTTTCATTGTCATGATGGAGGCAGAAATTGGAAAGCAATAGAGGAATGAATAAAAGGAAATGAAGACTGCATACAACAATGTTGAGAGCTTTCAAGAAGTTTGGATATGAAAAAAAAAGTACAGAGAATTTGGTAAGTAGAACAAAATGTGGAAATAAGGTATTTTAATCAAATTTAAAAATAGGTAGGGCATCCATATGGTTCATAAACCAAAAAGTACACAAGCTTTTATAGTGAGAAGTCTCTGTCTACAGCCCCTTCTACTCCTGCCCAGTTCTCATCTGAACGCTACCTTGATGTACAGTTTTGTTTCTTTTGTATCCTCACAAGTTTCCTTACACATATACAAGCAAATCAAAATATAGGTTCTTATCTTATTATTTGTATCTAAATAGAAGTTACATTGTTATTTATACAATTGTGTTCCTTTCTTTTTTTCACCTCATAATTTATCTTGGGAATCTTTACAATGTTGGATCATGAATAGGCTCCCTTATTCTCTTGCACAGTCTCATGCTACTTCATTATATCATTAACTATTTAACCAATCCTTGAAGGACCCTTCAACTTCCTCCCATTTTTTTATCTATTGCCAACAGGGCTACAATGGATAGTCTTGTTCATACATCATTTTCCACAAGTATGCAATATATTCTCAAAGTGGATTCCTAGAACAAGAATGTTGTACTTGTTGTTATAGGCGATCTTGGTGGTAGCTTATTGGTTTGTTCTTTTTGGTCATCTAAAAGATGGAAGCAGGTTGAGTGAGTAAATTACAAAAGGAAAGGCATCAGAAGAAAGTGAGAAGGCAAAGGTACAGAACCGAAAGGAAGAGTAAAGAATCAGCTTCCCCTAAAGGAGAAAATAAAATGATGTTACAGGGATGACTCCAAAAAAGAAGCAATCCTTCCAGCTCCTTGGCAAGTGGTCAATAGAGTTGTCATCCAATACTTTGTCTACCTTTGTAGAATTTGAGGTTAGGTCCCCTGCTGAAAACGAGGCATTATTGCTAGGATCAGAAGTTAGAGCAAAGTGAAAAGTTGTTGAAAGAGATACTGTGGAGAAAATGAGGGAAACACAAAAGATTCCCTGGGCCATATTGTGGGACCAGTTGATGTCGGAGAGTGTTGGTGTTGCTGCCTATGTGGAAGATACCATTATAGAAGTCAAGACCCGAAAATGTCAGAGGACAATGTCAGTTGATAAGGAAAAGTCACAGAGAACTGAAAAGTCAGCTCCAAGCTAGCTTTTCCGTTAACGAGAGTCAGCTTGGAGCTCTGGAAAGCAGACACTCGCTATTCCTCCTGGCCCTGCCGCTTAAAACACAAGTATACTTGGTGAAGTCAATGAATCTCCATAGTTCCAGTTTCTTTATCAGCAAATTGAAGTGTTTTTTGTAAAATAATTCTAGCATATGTAAAGAGCTAAATGAGATGTTGTTTAAAGATATACTTGGTTTTAGGAACTAATACAATAATATATATGAAGGAAATTTAAAGAATGAAACAAACTCTATATGCATTGCTCTCACCCAGCTCAGAGTTAATTCTTGTCTGAAGTTGTACAACATTTTCGAGGAGCTTATAACTAATTTTTTTTACAGCTAGAAGTATAGATTATTTTTGATGATAGCATAGATTATGATAATGAGAACAGAATTTAAAAATAAATATGTATTTCTATTTTAGGTATTCCTAAATAGATAGGTAGATGTGTTTATCATATTTTAGATATTTTTTTAAGTTTTCATTGAAATTTCAGTTAACATACAGTGTAATATTAGTTTCAGGTGTACATTTTAATGATTCAACGCTTCCATACAACACCCAGTTGCACTCCTTAATTCCCTTCACCTATTTCACCCATCCTCTGTTTATCATATTTTAAGCCAAATTCCAATTTATAGAAATATGCACAATTTTCTAAGTTGTTATTGCCATACTAGAACTTCTTACTCTTTAAGCAAGCACCTGTTATCCACTAATCTATTACGTTTCATTTCTTTTCTCACACACATTGTGAAATAGGACATGGATAGAACTAAAATGGGCATGAATGTGTTTTGAGTGTATATCATGTTCTACTTATATTGATGCTATTAGGGTAACCAAGCTATGTCTGGGGTTTTCCTGCTTTTAGAACTGAAAGTCCAAAGTCCAGGGAAATGCTCAGTCTCTAGCAAACTGGAGCAACAGTGTTTAGTTTGTCACCCTTAGGCTAGTTATCTTTAGTATAATTTAATTCAGTAAATGAATACTTGATGAGAGTACACCATGTGCTGGTCACTGTGAAAGCTATAAGCATAAATGGGTCGTGGGTGGGATGTAGGAAACTACACAGTGTGAGAGCACAGGCTACTGAGTCATACAGCTCAGGGCTTGTAATTTTAGTTCTACCAGTTACTAAGTATCGGTCCTTAGGCTCAAGGAAATCTTTCTCTTTGAACCTTATTTTCCCATATGAAATATGGAGATGATAACAGTATTAATAAAGAAAGTTTCTTTATAATTAAATGATACTGTGTATGTTTCTTTGCATACATATATCCAGCACCTGTTTTAAAATTAGCTGATACTCAATACATTCTAGTTTATTCTCTCACCTCTAGCAGGCTGGTGCAATTGAATTAGGGAAATAGCAGAAGAATGAGCAGTTGAATTACAATTGAATTGTACCTGGAGTGGAGCAGAAAGTTGAGGAATCTGTAAAAGACTTATTGCAGATTGGACTTTCTATTTTTGGCCAGCTATAATTATAGTTATCAGAATGGTATGAATGATGAACAGCCACAATATGCCTTCTATTTTCAATTAAGACAGGTTTGTGTCCCATGTAGGAGACCATGTCCTACCAAAGGGTCCTATGGAAGGAGTGGAAAGAAGAGGGAGAGATGAGAAGCTGAGCAATGAACAGGCTTCAGAGGAATAACTCATTTTAACTTCTTACATAAGAAGCTTATATGTACACCAGAATACTAATTTGCCAATTTATAGTGAGAAATGTAATGTATCAAGTGGGTTATGAAATACTGTTTACTGGCCAATGCATTTGTCTTCCATTGACAAATCCATACCAGAAACGAGGTCATAATAATTATTTTTTAAATGAGGATTGAGCCAGAGCAGAACAAAGTAATCATATCAAAATAAGATGTGATGGAGATACAGTGGATACAGTGGATTATTTGTGCCCATTTCTACCACATGGACAGATTTACTGCCATAGAAGACGTATTTATTTTCATAGAATGTGATATTCTATCTCCTGTACAGTGTTGAAAGCAGATAGGAACATTTGTATTAGTGGCTTTTCCTTCAGTAGGATTTCTACTGTTATAGTCAACATCACTCCTCAGACTGGGGGTGGCTGGTGCATGTTAACACAACCTCATTATTTATAAGTCATACAGCCTTGTAGAAATGCACATTTTCGAAGTCAATGCAATTTAGTAGATATTCTAAATGCAGAGATAATTAATAATACTACTACTAATAATAGGTGATATAGTATCATATGTTAGGTACAGTGCAATTTCTTTACATTCACTCTTAATTCTTATAAATTCTTTAAATAGTTGGTAAATTAGTTATTATCATTGCCCTCTCATGTTTCCAGGTAAGGAAACATGCTAAGAGAGTCAGCAAACGTCTTGATCTCCCAATCACCTGGAGATGGAGGCTGCCTGTGAATCCAAGCTGGCTTGCTCTGACTCTCCACAATAGACCCGTCCTCTTTTCGCTATGGCTTCTGTCTGTGTTCTTTGTATTGCTATAAAAGATCAAATAAGAGCAGTGAAGCAGAGGCTTTTTTTTAAGTTTAAAATCACTAGTCAGTACCCGAATTATTTGTTTCATTAATACATACTATTTTTGTTTGGTATCACCCAACTCCCAAGACAAGTTGGAAGAGCTGTCTCTTTCCTGGTCTAGTCAATGCAGCTCTACTATTATGTAATCTTAACTCCCAGGAAGTGATCATTTCAGCCTCCTGCAAAGTGGCAACAGATTACATTCATTAGTACATTCTCCTCAAGTCAGCTTCTATCTTCCTGAGAGACTGCAGTCAGGTGGGTGGTAGCTGACCTACCTTCTTTGAAATCATCTCATGATTGGCAGGTCAGGAAGATGCCTGGTGTGCAGCTCACTAGGTTCCCAGAATAGCTGCCTTCAGGAGGGAGGGTTTTTTTTTTTTTTTTCCTCCTCTTCTTTTTTGGATACTCATGGCTTCCTTCCATTTCAGAATCAGAGCAAAGCACTGCTACTTCATTAGTGTCACAAGCAGCTATCTGTTTAACGCTTTCAGAGTTTCCTTGGGAAATGCACTTAACACGGACCAGTAGCCCTTTTTTAATCTTACAACTCTATTTTATTAAGCAACCTGATTGGATACATAGAATAAAGTCTTTGAATCTTTTCTAACTGTGAGCTATGCAGTAATAAGTTGCAAAATGTTACAGTTGAAAAAATAACTTAGGTTTACTTCCTTTTTCTTACAGATGAAGATAATGAGACCCTGAGACAGCGATTTGTCCAAAATTCTCCTCATAAGAAAGCGGCAGAATCAGATCTAAAAATAAGGAGTATTAAATTTAGGAGTTTGTCTAAAACGACTGAATGGCCACTTATCTATATTTTGGAAGAAAGTTTTTATTCACTAATTTTTACTCAGAAACTTGCATTAGGGGGTCAAAGACCTCGATATCTGATTATGGCTACTTATAGAAATGCCATTTTTTAGGAATGAAATAAAATATTTCTTATCAATGCATTGAATTCTGAAGTGTTTATTGTTCACAAATTCTGATTTGAAGTTCGACATTCTTTCACTCCACAATGGCTTTAGTGGGAAGGATTGTTTCAAAGCGAATTAAGAACACAATAAAACCTTCAAGAGCATAGTAGAGCTCTGTTCTGGTGGGGAGGTGGACTCCTGTAGGGGTTGAGTTGGAAAGAGTCAAGGAGATAAAATGCTCTACAGTGACCTTATGACTCACTTGATGTTCACTTCCAAAATAACTGGTCAGGTAAGTGACAAGTGTTACTTCTGGAGTTAAATTCTAATTCTGAAAAGGCTCATGCCCTTTCAGAATCAAATGGGTACAAATCAAGGCCCAGAGGAAAAAAATCATGGGCTGGTTATCTTGGGCAATTTCTGTCATGGGTCCCTTTTTTTTTCTCAATTCTTCCTCTGCTTCTGAACCTCTAACAGAGTTGTCCACACCCTATAGTTTCTGTGTTTACCTGTTCCTTTTTACTTCTTCCAGTCAAAATTGGCTTCTACTCATCTATTTCACTCCCATTGTCAAGGACTATGATAATTCTCATTCTGCTAATCAAAAGACCTTCATTGCTTCCCACTCAATTTGGGCTCTCTGATTCAAAGCATGTGGCAGATGGTCCTTTATGAATTATATCTTTCTCTAGCTTTAAAACTACATGATTTCTCACCTGTATTTACCAATTACTCTTCAGTCTTCTGTTCTAGTTCATTTTCCTTCATTCCATATTGGATAAGGAACTTCCTTTGATCCATTTATCATGCTATGGTCTTGTTTTGGAAAATTTCTTACCTTACATGCTTTAATTTGCAAATTTTTGTTATGATTATTGCCAAATGTATATTCAGAGAAGTACCTCTGATTCCAAAGCCCACATTCCCCCTATGAACCTGTGTTGGAAGATGGGAGTCATTGAATGTGGATAAAGATGGTAAAAAGGAATTAGCTTATGCAGGTCTTCCAAGCCAGGGTGAGAAGCTCTGGGTGTGTTGCTGGAAGAGGGGGTGTCAGGAATTTACTCTGAGCAGGTTACTGTCTGAAGTAAGTGGCCAGGCCATTGCATGAGTGTAAAGGGATCATTTTGAACTTGGTTTTTAATCTAGAGGGAAATACTTGTTATAGCCTCTGGCCTCTGAGAATGATAATTGGAAAGGCTTGTGCACAGATTCTCAAGACAGCCTCCTCCTCAGCTTGAGTGAGTTGCGATCTTGGCTCTGGAGTGTGCCTATGGATGTCTGTGGTGCTCTCCAGCAAAGTTTATATGGAACTTGGATTAGAAGGGCATGGGCAGAAAAATCTCTCACAGATTGGTCCTTATATTTCTAGATCCACCTTAAATTTTACTTCCACTTGTATGGAGCCTTTGTCATAACATTTATTATTTTTTCATAACTCATGAAATTTATGTATGTCCATCATCATTACCAAAGTAGGAGCTGTTTTAGAGGGAAAGGGTGTTTTATTCAGAATTTTATTCCTAAAACACTTCTTTATACCTAAAAGTATGGCCAATAAAATTGAGTGGGTGATGAATGTCTTTGAGGTTGGCATTCTTCATCATGCCCAAGCTAAGATGCAAGGTGGGATGCAAGGTGTTATATTGTAGGTTTGGAGAATAGGCAAATTTCTGTTTCTAGAAACTGAATCCAAAATTAAAATGTAATGAAAATTCACACATTCCAGATTCTCATGTGCATTATCACCTCATAGGACTCATGTGAATTAGGCATTTTATCTCTATTTTGTAGAGGCTTAGCGAGGTCAAGTGACATAAACTGGCTTTAATTCTTGGTAGCTCTTGAGTCTATGTTACTTCTATTCTGCACCAATTCATTACACAGGACAGGCTAGGCTTGTGCTGGAATAACCAACTTAACATGTAAAAGCTTATTTTTTACTCATACAAAGTCCATTGTGGATAGAGCAACCCTCCATGGCAGCTGTGCTCTGTGTGATGACTCACAGATACAAGCTGCTTCTGTGTTGCATGTCTACCATCTTGGCCTGCAGGCTCTGGTCAATGCCCAAAGTAAAGAAAGAGACAGGAGAATGGTGAGGAACTTCTGCCTCTACCCATGGTGATATAGGTCAATTTCGTTCACACCATATTAAGTCACCAGAACAAGTCACAGAATTCTGTCTAACTACAAAAGGTTGATTAGTCATTTCTTTGTGTGGCCAGTTGGAAAGAACATCAAATGAGACTGAGCATAGCATAGCATTGTGTCTCTCCTGTCCAATGTAATATTGAAGTACAAGATCTGACCTTATGGAAATTGGAGATTTGGAAGGCTAAACAGCTAATTGAACAATAATTAAATAAAGATTTATTGAATATATACTATGTGGTTGGCTCAGCTTTCCATGCTGGAGATTGAGCAGTGAACAAATCATAGGGGTTTACTACAGTCATGGAATTTACATTGCAAAATGAGAGGCAAATACACAGGAAATCATGGAACTTAATTTTTTTTTAATTGAAAGGTACAGTTAAGTGCTTACTTAACTCATCATAGCTTTGTGTGATTGCTAATTTAGATTAAGAACTCAGTAAAGTTTTCTTTAAGGAGGTAACATTTACAGAGACCTGAATGGCATGAAGGCACAACTATGTGAAATCAGGAGGAGAAACATCCAGATAAGGAAAGTTAGTCCAGTCTTTACTGCAGAAATGAGCTCTGGATGTCAAGAGAACAGAAATGGGTCATTACGGTGGGGCAGAGTGACAGAGAAGAACTGTGTTATTAGATAATGTAGGACTAAGGAGGGGTCAGCTTATGTAGGTTTTTAAAGTAGGATGAAGAGTTTTGAGTCTGATGGGAACCCATTAGGGAGTAGTAAGCAGCAGCAGAATGACATGGTCTGATTTATGTTGATGACTGGCATAGCATAGTCTTCCAAGACTTGTGCATTCCAGAACCCCCAAAATAGAAGCTACAATGACAGACATCTGTGTGAGAGCCAAAGGCAATATCAGAATTGAAAGGTGCTAAGCTCCACTTGCTTTCAATGGGACTGTCAGAAAAATACATTGTTACTGAAAAATGCCAGTGTTGGCAAAATCTAGTCTTATCTGAAAAGCTAAAAGAAAACTGCAGGTGTATAAAATGTGACCCTGGTGTTAGCAAACTCAAGTAACTCCAGATGGCACTTAAACTGGTAGTTTACATCTGGCTATCAGTCTGATGTGGGAAGAGTCTCAGAATGCTTTTACATAAAGGAGAAGTTGAGTCAAGGCAAGTCAAGGTCATAGTGATGACTGATGCTTTGTCAGCCCAGCCTTGGAACAAAATGGGGAAAGGAAGTACAAGTGGGAGGCATTTTGGGGAGACATTTTCATGTTGCTCAGAAGTGGCAACATCAGCCAACAGAGGCAGATGGAAAATTCTTCTCCATTTGGGCTGTCAGAACTGCTTCATGAGAAGAGTTACTCCTGCAAATGATTTCTTATGTAGATATATGCAGTGATACAAGAAGGAAAATGATTTCAGGGTATTTATTTCAAACAGTGTTTCCCAGGGCCTAAAAGTTCAAAGGAAGTGCCACAGGTGCTGCCATGGCCATAAAGAATGGGAGGAAGAAGTCACATTTCTAAACACAAAGGCTCTTTGCTCTATGTCATCCAAAGTTGCCCTTCAAGTATTTTGTATTAAATATTGGGGTTCCACAAGAAATTTTATTTGAAAGAAATATTCCCACTGCTAAAAAGTATGTTGAATGCAAGACAAGCAAATACAGAGACGTAAGTTAGGAAGCCATATCAATCACATGCATCTATATGATATTTTATGTTACTTTATTTAATTCTCATAAATTTTAGAGATGGCTACTCCTAACCCCAATCAGCTGTTATTCAGGGTCACATAGCCAGGAAGTTGTCAAGATGGGATTTAAAACTGGATCTCTGACCCCAAAGACCACATATCCTTACATCATTATTCCGTTATGTCATGCAGGAAGACCCCATATCTACCATTCACTAATTTTGTGATATCCATACCAGGTTTTCTGAAACTCGGGTTCATCATCTACTAAAGAGAAATACAGGTAGAACTCAATAAAACCAATCTAATTATTTTGAAGCTCATGTGACACAATATATTTAGAAGAATAAACTAGCATAAGCCAAATGTTGTGCTGGACACTTTTACACTGACACTGACTCATCAAATATTCACAGAAACCTTATGATGTGGCTGATGATGCTCAACTGTACAGATAAGGAATTTGGGTACAGAAAAATTAGATTCATCATCTGAGTCCAAATAGCCAGGAGCACACAAACCTGCTGATAGATATTCTGACCTGATTCTCACTGCATGCATGTGAACAGGCCTTTGACTTCTTACTATGTATTTAAAGAGTTGAAAATCATAAGTCAAGCTATAAATACCTATGTTATGTGCTTCTGTATTGATAAATACAACTTCAAAAAAATCATATGTTTGGATGTCAATAGAAATATAAAAATATCAAAAAAGACGAAATTTAATTATTATAGTGCATGTCTAGGTGTTGTATTGATGGAAAGATGATATTTGGATGATTTGATTAAATAAAGATGAACATAATGAGTAATTTTTTATATATTCATTTCATAATTTACTTTAATTATTTTTATTTCAGCAATATTATCATGTTGTATAACCATAATTTTCACATATTTTTTATTTTGCAAATAATTTTCTAGCTGACTAAAAATAAAATGTAAATTCATTCAAAGGTTAGTAAATGTTAACACATCTGAAATGTAAGTTTCAGTATGTATAAGATATAAACATTAGAAATATTTTACACCTATCATTAAACAATATTTTTCTTTTTAGATATTTAAACCAACCAACAGAACTGAAAGTTAACAATGCACATTTAGATAATTTAGATTATCTTTATAGCAAAGTCAATCTAATAAAGTTATGTTGCTTTGTTTTTAAATTCATTTCTACTGATTCTTTTTGAATATAATTTTTCAATTATAGTATTCAGTGCACATCTAGTTGCCAAATTAAATAATTAATATTACCAAATTAAATGATTAATTTAATATTACCCTTCATGCCTCTTATTTCTAAACCAACAAACATATAAATGCAAGAGGGACATGAAATACTTAAAATTGCAGAATATTCCTTAGTTGCTGTATGTGCTACTGTACATTAATCCCAGAAGCTTAGAGATTTACAGAGCACTCTCCTGCACAGTGTTAATTGCAAGAACGAATATTCAGATGCTTAGAGTTAAGGACCTACTAGGCTGGTCCTGAGAGTTGGATTTGAGGTTACTAAGGTGCCTGCATATTTAAAAATAAAGAATAAATAAAGATTTTTTTCTATGTATGTGTGTGTGCATGTTTTGTGATATAAGTGAGTACATAATTCTAGAGTCAACTAACTTTTTCTACAAAGAATCAAATAGTACCCATTTTTGGTTTTATAGGCCATATGGTCTTTATTACAACTACCTAATGCTGCCATTCTAAGTGCAAAAGCAGCCATAGGCAGTATGTAGACAAATGAATGCGTCCTGATTTGGCCCAGAGCCGAATGAATTTGGCCCATAGGCTGTAGTGTGTGAACCTCTGCGCTGAGATGGGATCCTCAAAGGAATTCTAGTTTTCCTAGGTCCAACAGGGTCACTGCATGTTGCTATGCCTTGTAAACAGGGAGAAGATTAATAGACATAAACCAGTTAAATAGCTGGTTGGAGTAATTCTTAATTTATTGATCTGCTATTTGAAAGCAGAGCACAGTGACAAATTCACTTTGCATGATCAAATTTAATCAGATAGACAGGTTGGTCAAGTTTTGTACATATTGGATTTGTTAACTGAAAATTTGTACCAATCTCAGGTTACCAGATGCTCTCAAATTCTGCTAAGGTGGCCCTCCTACTTAAATGCCTGCTTGCTTATTTTTATTTGGCTTCTTTACTGATCTTGGAGGCCAAGAAGACTTCTGACCTTGGAACATGCTCACTTGCCTCAGAACAGTGATAATAATATCCCCACCACCAGGATGCCTGAGTGGCTCACCGGTTGAACAGCTGCCTTGAGGCTCAGGGAGTGATCCCAAGGTCTGGGGATCGAGTCCCACATTGGGCTCCCGGTGAGGATCCTGCTTCTCCCTCTGCCTGTGTGTCTCTGCCTCTTTCTCTCTGTGTCTCCTCATGAATAAATAAATAAAATCTTTAAATAATAATAATAATAATATCCACACCACCACCAATAGTTCAAAAGCAACAAACAATCATGAGGTGCTCACTATGAGCCATGCATAGGATAACTCATGTAGTTAAAGAAAGAGCCATCTGTAATCTTCTAGTGAAAACTTATAATCCACAGCATTTTTAGGAGCCCACTCTGTGAAATATGGGGCAAGGTGGAGACAAATGAGCAGGGCCCAATCACCCAGTTAATATCTAATTAGCTATGTAGATCCTCTGTTTACTTGCCTGTAAGAAGGGGAACATAAGAACAACTTGAATGTTGTACAAAATGAGTCAAGCTTTGTAAAACATATTTTCAGAAGAGTGCAGGAACCACATCAATATTAACTAAGATATAATATTTTTACTCTTTATATCAACATTTCAGGAGGTCAAGGATCATATCTTTAATAATGTTCTTAATGTGTCTTTTTTCTTCTCTTCCCTGTATAATCCTGAGAATCAAAAAGTCAGGAGTTATGGAAAAAAAGCAATATATAACCTGTCCAGGGTCTTCATGATCATAGAACCCAACATCTCTTAATGCTTCAAGCAACAGACTGTGTACTTTTTTTAAAGTGCAATTTGTTTCCTGTATTGTTTTTAAAATGTGGCCTTTCAAGATGTTTTGGCATTAGCTTGTAGCACATACTTACACTGGGATTTAATATATGTTAAATCAGTTCCAAGTTTGGAAACAATCCTTGCTGATTTGAAGGTAATATATGGTGCTTGTCGTTGGAAATGTGTGTGCAGGTGCACTGTATGCCGACAATATGCAATTGGCATTAACATTAATCACAGATTTGAATTTGTCAGATGCTAGATTTTATAGCAAGTATAATCTAGTGGTACTGCAAAAGGCAGTTATAAAACTTTTCATTTTTTCTGAGTAACGAATTAGAATGTAATTAGAATCACAAGCATGAGGATGTGTGTGTGTGTTTGTGTGTTAAATTTAACTTTTCTCTTTGTCTCCTATAGTGCTCCCATCAATCAGTGCTGGTGCCTTCAATTTACAGTTTTCTTTCCATATCCAAATTTGGAATATATTTTTCATCTCTCATTAGATGGCCTCAATAACCACAATATTGGGTGCTCCTTAAAGCGAGAAATTGTGTTGTTCATTTCTGCATTTCTGTGTCTCCAGGAGCTAAGTCCTCAAGAGAAGGGTAGGATCTTCCTATATTTGAGACCCATGAAGGACTTGTCCCATGAACTCTCATAAAGTGGGTGCTGTATAACTTTAAAAATATTTCTCTAGACTTACTGTCCCAAATAAATGTAACATCACGTTTTTATAAGTTTCTTATAAAAATTATAAGAAAAAAGTTTTATCACTCAAAGAAGGCAAAATCAGGGGTCCATGTAGAATTAAATTCATTTATTCAGCACTTAGTTATTGAACATGTACTATCTGAAGGGTGTTGAAGGATATGGCAGTAAACAAACAGGGGTTTGCACTGATGGAAATTAAAATAGATGTAAGAGTTCTAAAACTAGCTAAGAATTTAAGTGTAAAAACCAAATTAAGAGTCGCCAAATTTATGAAACTTCCTATGTGCCAGGAATTATTTGAAGTGTTGTATATGTACTAATTAATTTACTTCTTAAAACATTGTTGTGATTTTAGAAAGATGAAGCACATGTACAGAGAAATTCAGTAGCTCCTTCACACAGGGTATAAGCAGCCTAACCACATTTTTGCCCAAGTGGCTTAGCTCCAGAGCCCACGTTCTTATCTGTTCACTCATGATGTTACTTGCTCCAAAAATACAAAGCAACTCTTCAGTCAGATAAATGACTTGCATATCTGTTTTATGATTATTATTTCCTATGACCAAGCTTTTGATGTGTGATGGCAGCAAATAGTTCAAGGTGATATTACCTGTCAAGAACGTGGAGTCTGAATATTCTTTCTATTTTATAGTTGTAATATAGAACCATATGCTTTGGCAATCAACGAGGGGAAGGGCAGGAACAACATATTCATAAAAACTGATGAACAAAATTTTTGTGCCAAAAAATAGTTATCACACATTTTCCTGAGGGTCAGCATGAGGTTAGCAGGTCCAAAATTTTTCACTCAGGAATCAGTTCTGGGTCAATGCCAAGAACAAATATTTGAATGAAGAATTGTCAAAACAAGTATTAAATAAGACCAGCAGTGCAGTAAATAAACAAGCAAGAGATTGCGCAGCATGCACTGAATAACTGATTCGAATTTACAGAATATTCTAGTCTTCCTAAAAAAATAATCTGGCTGCAAAATATGCTGGGAGGAAACCAATGAGTTGACCTGGTGCTGAGATTGAAGGGAATATGCCACAAATTATGATTTTTATCAGAATGGATGATCATCAGCTGTGTATGATGAATACATTTTAACAACAAGTCTGTTGGATCTCTTCCTCATTTAGAACAATAAAATTATGTCTTTGGCATGTAAAATGTATGTTCTCATAGCAGGAGACAAAATTTTATGTCCTACTAATACTCTTTTGGAAGGAAAACACTATCTGATTTTTGTACTTGTGCTAAATACTTGTACACATATAGTTCAGCTCTACTTTGAGGGGGATGTGAGAGAGGAAGTCTGGAGGAAAACAAACAAAAATGTGATTTTTTTTTCTGGTTTCAGATATGAAATAAGCTTAAGTGTACAGATTTTGTTTCTGCAAAAAGAGAGGCAGTTGAGAGTTGGAAAGATTCACTGAGATCATTCTGTTCCCTTTATTTCTCTCTCATTGAATGTCAAACAGAATTCTAGGGTTGTTATCTGGAAGTATCTTCTTGTCATGCATGTATGCAAGTCAAAAATCTCCAAACTAGCTCTTATTTAGGTTAAAAAAAGTTGATATGTTATCTCCATCTTCCTGACTCTTCTGTTTCTCAATTACTTTCAATCTTTGGGTCAAAGCTAGGATAGTATTTAATGAATACATTCTTTCAAATCCCAACAAGAACTTCAAGAATTTAAGAAGCTACATCTGAAAAGTTGCTGATGATGTGTTCACATCAACACAGAAAGACAAGAAAAGTTTCACAGAATTTATATTAAAGTTAGTTTGAAGGAATTAGGATGCCATCAACACAATGAGGATTTGTGGGATCAGTCTGAGAAAAAGGCAAACACATTGGGTCTGCTTTTCCAATTGAGTTATTGCTGATTTCTGAAGAAAATTTAACAGGGCTTTTGAGATTCTCGCAAAATTGCAAGAAAAAAATAGAATTTGGGTTTCACAAAGGAGGGAAGCTATGGAAAGGCTCATGTCTATGCTTATACCTAGTTTGACATATACTACTAGGTTGACATTGACTTCACTGAGATCAAAGCCCACCTTTGAATGGTCTCAATTGCTGATATGACTAATGTAACCTGAAGCTATTTATGCTTTTTCCTACTTTACTTTCAGAAGCTAAAATTTTTCAATCTCATTAATCATAAGGGAAATGTAAATCGAAACTATAAACCTATAATGAAACCTATATCATTATCACTACATAGTACCTGAATTGCTAAGATCATAAAGACTGATTGGTAAGTATTGACAAGGATAGGGATCGAGTGGAATTCTCATACACTGCAAGAGAATCTTGGTGTAACTACTTTTGCAAACTGTCTGGCAGAATTTACTGAAGCTAATTCTACATACTAGCATATAACAGAATATATACGATAATGCCAATTGTATGCAATACAGCGATTACATTCAGAGATATATACTCAGCAAGGATATTAACACAGATAGGCCAAAAAATACAACATAGTCCATAAAATATTTATAGTAGCCAAATTCTGGAAACAACTCCAAATTACAACAATGGAATAGGTAAGCAAATTAATAATTATTCATGTAATGAGCTAATATACACCTATGAAACTAAATTTATTCCAAATAAACACAACAATATGTATCAATCATAAGCATAATTTTGAGCAAAAGATGCCAGGCAAAATAGATATCATACTGTATAATTCTATTTACACAAATTTCAAAAATAGGTAAAAGCAATCTATATGATGAGAATAGTAGTCACATTTGGGGAATAGAAGAAGTTAATGATAGGAACAAGTCAAGAGGGTGTGTCTGGATGTGTTAGTACTATTTTATTCTTCACTTGTGTGATGTTATATGAGTATGTTCATTTTTTGGTAATTTATGGCGCTGCATTCCTCTGATTTGTGGATGTTTCTCAATGCATATTATTGTTCAATAAAAACTATGTCAAAAGATTTGGAAAGCCTTAGTACTCAAATTAACAAAAGAAGAAAAACAATTCATTACACATTTCTATTTTATTATTTTTCCATTATTTTAGGCTACCTGAAAACTGATTATGCAGACCTTGGCTCTCATGGTGGTATTAAGGGTCTAGTTCATACAAACATCAGTAAACGGGGGATTTATATTAAACTCACACAGCTTAACCCCAACCAAATCCTTTCCATGAAGTCTGCAGTCAAGGGAGTATCAGTAAAATACCAGTCTTATGTTGGCTCTGAGATTCCACCGCAAGATGGTAAAGAGTATGACAATGTTAAATATTGGAACAGCACTTCTGTAAACACACTTTGTCCTCAAGAAGAATATTGACTGCACAAATTTGGGTTTGAGTTTTAATTTTAATTGGATAGCTAATAAGAAGTTTGACTTAGAATTTGACAGAAGTAGCAAATTACCTTTAGGGTAGGGTAGAAAGTAGACAGCCTTCAAAACACAGCCATAGGATACATAAAGGTGAAATAAATTGCAAAGATGAACATTCAGTTTTTGGTGAGCACTTAGAAATGCCCTAAAAGAGGACACATATCTTACTGATTTTTAAAATATAAAGTATTTTACAGGAAAGCCTTCCTTTCAATATGCAGGCTATGTAAAATCCAAGTAGTTGACTTTGGTTTAAAAAATCTCAGAATGCCAGGCTGTGCTGCCCAGACCTCACACTTCAGGAGGCAAACATTTCCCCACTGCTAGAAGTGTGGTATGCTGATGGATCCCAACTGAGTCCCTCTCTGGGAATTGTCCATTGCAGAAGAAAACTACTCTGTTCATGGCTAGACTTCTCCTGGCGTAGCCTGTCCACAGTGATGGGTGTCAAAGAAATGCTGCAAGAAAGTATTAAATAGGCAAGAAAGTTAAACAGGCAAGAAAGACTTTAATTTACAATAATTGCAATAGATGTCCAGACTTGGAATAGAGGAGAGGAATGAAACTCTACTGAAACAAAAGGTGAGGGAGTTTTTAAGCTACCTGGATGAGGGAATGGAAAAGTATTGAGAATGTTACATTGTGATCAGTATGATTGTGCCATCTGTGTTTGCTAATTGTCTCTTACCAATGTTAGGCTCCTGCCATCTCACAGAGATGACAGGGAGATAGGGATGCGGTATTTCTGGATGACTATATTTCAATTTTTTTTTAATTTTTTATTTATTTATGATAGTCACAGAGAGAGAGAGAGAGAGAGAGGCAGAGACATAGGCAGAGGGAGAAGCAGGCTCCATGCACCGGGAGCCTGATGTGGGATTCGATCCCGGGTCTCCAGGATGGCGCCCTGGGCCAAAGACAAGCGCCAAACCGCTGCGCCACCCAGGGATCCCAGGATGACTATATTTCAAAAGGAAAAGCTCCAAGATCCTTAAAAAAGACATTCATGGGTTGTGAAACTGACAAGTCCAACTGCAGAGGCCGCAGGAAATCAGCTGAATTTTCTGTTCAACTGGTTATGAGTCCATCTTCTTCCTCTGCCCAGTTATGCTTCCCAATCCCTTCCTCTCTGACAAGTGTAACTCCTGAGAGTGCTCTGAAACAGACTTCTTCAGGCAAGCTGCCTCAAACATAGCTTCCAATGAACCTGCCTGAACACCAATCATCTCCACTACTTTTACTAGAACAAAATCACTCGTTTTTTTAAAAGTTAGGTGTGTAACACCTTCCCAGAGAATACCCATCCTCTATTCTCATAAGCAACTTGAACTGATTTAATTTGCCCTCTTCTACAGTTTTACTGAACCCCTGCACTGGGAACATTATTTTTTTTTCTTTTTGCCCCACTAGCACAAACCATTGAATGAGGTAAAGGAACCATGTTTAACGTTGAATACATCTTTGTATTTTGGTATTTACAATACCTTGATTAGGAATAGGCATACTACAAACATTAATTATTCTTTTCTTTTTTTTTTACAAACATTATTTAAACATATTTTAGAATGAGTCCTGATTCTACTTACTCTCTTCACCATGCAAGTAACTAGATCATTTTGTTTTATTTTTTATTGAAAAAGGTAAAACATGTTTGTCTAAAAAGGGTTTTCGTGGGGGTATCCAACAAGGATCACATCATGTGTGCACATGTGTTAGTGTTTTAACTTGAGCAATAAGAGAGCTTAATTTTAAAATAGCCAAATTTTAAAAGACTATTTAAATTTTCCACACATTTTTTTATCTTACAAACCTAAGCTGAATTGTTTTAGCTCCGTTAAACACTCTTCAAACCAAATATTACAGTTATTTTAAAACTATAGATGAATTTTAATTCATTGGTAAAGGTTAAAGAGTGAGGGCAGTAGGAGTTTCCAGAGACCTTCAGGCTGCAAATATAGAATTTGAATCTTTTAATATCATTCTTTTTACCCCGTTGAGTTCAACTATGAATACAAATGGTTTTGAAATAACCATGGCAAAGATAAAAAGTAAGGAAAATAGATTATTTCTGCATACCTTACAGAAAATAGTTAGCAAAGAAGGCTTAACTGTGCTAAAATCTAAAAACCTGGCCCATCCAGTAGAAGCATAGCAGGGGTAAGTTGTGTTGATCAATCAATGGATCATCTAAAAAGACTCTGTGAAGAGGTCTTCACAGAGATGCTGTGGTGAGGAGAAAAGAGAGATGCTGCTGGTGAGGATGTCAGTCTGCATTGTACTACACAGATATAATTTAAATAATATATTCACTTAATTTGAGACTAAATTCTACCAAAGGAACACTCAAGATCCTCAAAATAGGTTCATAACTTGGTAAGCTTGGAAATTTGAAACAAATTGCATGGTTTAACTTTAAAAGAATGACAGGGGAGGGGCATCTGAGTGGCTCAGTCAGTTAAGTGACCAATTCTTGATTTTGGCTCAGGTTATGATCTCAAGGATCATGAGATAGAGAGCCCTGTGTTGAACTCCGCATTGGGCATGGATCCTACTGAGATTCTCTCTGTCCCTGCCTCCTGCACGCACATGTGCGCATACTCGCTCGCTTTCTCTTAAAACAATTAAAAAAGAATTATGGGTGAAAGAATATATTGTATAAAAATTAAAATATTTAACATTATATAATAGTGAAAGCACTTTATATTTGACTAGTAGGATGTAGTTAAAAGTATTACTTAGAGGGAAATTTGTAGTCACAATGCAAATTTTAGAAGAAAGACAATGTTGAAGATGTAACCTAAGAGCTCCACTTAAAACAATGATAGCAGAACAAGTAAAACAAATATAGATAACATGAGAAAATAAATAGTAAACATAAGCAAAAATGAGTGAATAATTTTTTTTTAATTATCAAAAGGATCAATAAGTTAATGGTTAGTTCTTTCAAAATACACATCTCTGGAAGACTTGCTCAGCAAAAAGGAAAAAAT
This sequence comes from Vulpes lagopus, assembly GCF_018345385.1. Classification (NCBI taxonomy): domain Eukaryota; kingdom Metazoa; phylum Chordata; class Mammalia; order Carnivora; family Canidae; genus Vulpes; species Vulpes lagopus. Next base: position 127,945,622 of record NC_054827.1, on the reverse strand, counting down.
GTTCATAACACACATAAGGACAAAACTGCATCATGAATAATTATATAATGTTTTGGAAAATTTAGATCAAAGGGACAATAACCTAGAAAAACATCTCATCAAACCTGACTCACGAATAAGTAGAACACTCAAACAGACTAGTATGCATTTATAAGCTAACATTGATAAATAAATAATTACCCATCAACACAAAATCAAATAAAAAACAAGTTTAAAAAATAGAGAAAGACTTGACTTAGCACATGTAAATATTGCATTGATGTGTTCATGCAAATTCTGCAATATTTATATTTGTCCAGAATCAGATTAAGGCAAAAAATCAAACTAAAACCCAAACAAACAAACAAACAAACAAACAAAAAGACTAGAATAAAGAAAGAAAGATAAAAGGAACTATAAGGATCTACACCTATGACAGAAATGACAGAACAAATCATCCAGGAACCATATACGACTACCTAAGTAGCACTAGAATAATAGACTCTCCCTAATGGAAAAAAAAAAAAAAAGTAGATGATTAGATCTCTCTTAACTCCATATACAAATCAATCTCAGCTTGATTAAAAACTTAAATGTAGAAAGAAAACTATAAAATTTTTAGCCCAAAACATATTTTTATAACCTTGGCACAAGGGATAATTTCTTAAACAGAACATGTAAAGTAAAATGCATAATTGGAAGAATGAATACATTTGGTTACATTAAATCTTTAAAATATTATAAATAAAAAAGACCATAAATACAATGGAGAATCAAGCCCCATATTTGGCACATAACCAACAACAGCTTGAACCTAATGTATATAAAGAATAACATGTTTTATATCTTTCTATCTATATGTACACATACATATCAACATAAGAAAGACAAATATCCTAATGGAAATACAGCAAGAATAGGTAATCTACAGAGGAGAAAATATTAATGACAAAGAGACAAAAGGAAGAAAAGCATGGATTCTCACTAGCAATTGGAAAAATCTCAATTTTTAAAGAAATTATACTTCATATCTCACTTCTACAGATTTGCAAAAAATAATGTGTTAATATTTTTAATACATTGTTTCAGCCAGGATACAGAGAAATGAGAACCTATACTTTTGTTGGAAAAGAAAATGGTTATAAACCACTTTAGAGCTATGGGAAATGGCTGATAACTTGTAGCATCATAGTCTCTCAATGAGTAGTCTGCATGTTGATGTCTATTATGGAGAACCACTCACATCTACGCAAAAGAAAAGAAAGTTTCATTGAAGCCATGATTGTAATATTCAAAGTGGAATAAACTATTTCTCAGTATGGGAATAAATTAATATATCATGATTTATTCATAGAATCATATTCTATATAGCAGTTAAGATGATTTATATTCAAATGTAGCAATATGGGTATATCTCAAAATCATAAAGAGTGAATAAAACAGTATGATCCCATTTGTGGAAATTTTAAAGCAAAAAAAAAAATACAACTACAAATATATTTATGGCTTTTCTTCTATTGGATTCTCTGAGAGCCCACTCTGAGATGGAGAGTTGTGTGCAGGAGATTTAGAGAACTGAGAAATGCAGAATTGGGCAGACTGAGAAGCCAGATTGCAATATGTTTGTAACTGAGGTCTCAGACCATCCAACAGGGAGTTTTGGAGCTAGGATGGTTCCTCACAGTTATTCCACACAGAGGCAAGGGAGCTGAATACGTATTTGCATCATCTAACCTTTGGCCATTTCAGGGATAGGTCGTGCTTCAACCCAGCCTGGAACATAGCTGTGAGTCAGCAGCGCTGATGTCAGCAGTTGAGGGATGGGTGCGTGGGACTTGAATGGATCACCACCATTTGTAACTGTGTGATAAAAGTACTGTGCATACATATGGAGGGGAATGATGTGCGTGGACTTCAGGATAGTGGTTTTCTATGGAGAGAGAGGCCCAGGATGGGGAAGGATGAGAGATAAGGCTTTTGGTGGGTCCGCAATGTTTTATTAATTAAAAAAAAAAAAAAAAAGATATTGAAGCAAATACAAAATCTTTACCTTACTGGTGTGCCTCTTCCCATTACATCACTTCAATTTTTTTTATATGCTTGAAATGTTTCACCTTTAAAAATCTAGTCATATTGCAGTGATAAAATGACATTCAAAAAGTGGGCCAAAAAAAACCTGTCTAAAAATAGAGGGATAAAAAGTGTCTATTTTAATTAAGGAGTCAGAGGCTTGGGTCACAGTGTGAAGACTGTTTTCAAATCATAATTGAGATTTTACAGTGGGCCAGATACCTTAAAAAGTTATTTAGATTACATGCATACCCTAAAATTTGTTTTTACTTAAAAGGTTTATATACTAGTTATTTATCAATCTTTATAGTTGCTACCATGGCCTTTCCTCTGAGTGTATATCTATTGATTGTGGCTCCATATAATGTTTTGTCCTGGCTTTGATTCTGCCTTGCTATGGATTGAATTGTGCTCCTCAAAATTCATATGTTGAAGCCCTAACTGCAGATGTGATGGTATTTGGAGGTGGAGCCTCTTGGAGGTAATTAGATCTGTGGCCTTATAATAAGAGAAATCAGAACGCTCTCTCTCTTCCATATGAAGACGCAGGCATAAGGTAACCATCTGCAAGAGGTCATCAGAAGCAAAACAAAACAAAACAAAACAAACAAAAAATCATGCATGATCTCAAACTTTCAGCTTCTGGAACTGTGAAGAAATAAATGTCTATTGTTATTTAAGTCACCCAGGATGTAGTATTGTGCATGGCAATCTGAGCTGAGACATACCAGAAGCATGCAGAGAACCTATTCTGAATATATGTGGTTTATTAGGAAGGAAACATTAATAGAGAAAGTAGAGACAAGAGATAGGGAATGCAAAGCCATCAGAACAATGTTAGTTATAAGGCACAGCACAGCTGTGGATCAGCAGAACTGGAACCCACTGTGGAAATCTAGAGGCCAGTATGGAACATGCCCTTGAGAGATATTCCACCCATGGGGCTATGGACCCAGGTACTTACCCATTCATTTCTGTCAATCATTTGTTGATGACTGCTCCCAGTGGATGTTCATTCTAAGGAATCTCTGGCCTCCCATTCTGGTGGCAAAGAGGATTCTGGAAGCAGAAGAAATGCTACATTGGAAAGTTGTCTGGTGTGCATGGAGATAGCAAGGGCCAAGGATTGTGTGTAGAGAACCAAAGGATTTTGCAGTATTTCTTCTATCCAACCATGTCTCTACTTGATCAATGGTTTGTTTTCTTTAAAAGAAGCAAAAGCTTAGAGAAATTCTGCTATCTTAAAGCTATTTCACCCACGGATAATTTACTCTTTATTCATAAAAGCTTATCTTTTATTAGGCTTTCCAAATAATTTAACACTGTTTTTGCATGATATTGCACACTACTTAATAATTAAATTACATAATTGCAACAACAAGCACACTTAGCGTCAACAAGTTTGGAAATAAAAGCTCTTGGCTTTTGGTAGGGTTACATCTCAAGTGCTGGCATGAGAAATACATGGGCAGATTGCCTAGGAACATTCAGCGTGCAGTGGGCATCAACTAGTACAAATTCCAGAGGGAGTGATATCGAGCAGACCGATGAGTCTGTTGAGTAGAGGTAAGTATAAATAACTCCTAATCTATAGGAATAGCGGCTATGTGGGAAAGAAATTGTACGTTTGCTCCAGGGATAGAAATTCTCGATAGAGTTGTGGAAGTACAGTAACTTTGCTCAGTTGGGGTACATTTTCTCACAATCGCATTTCCCACCAAGATGGAAAGCATGGGCTAGAGAAAGTGTAACTTATTCTAATTAGAGTATGCAAACAAATGTCTTTTGAGGGTTCATTCAATTTCACTATCATTTTTACACTGGGTTCACTGATCTCTTTGGATTTGTTACTCTCTTCGAATCTGATTGAAAAGAAAAAGTGGCTGTTCTGACTTGCCCTTAAAGCGTCATTCAGCTCCACTGAGCTTTGTTAGGGAACTATGTTTATACTTTGTGCTCCTTAGGTAAACGTTGGGCAAAATCAGGTGTTTGTGTTAGCTCAGGTGTTTTAACACAGTGAATCGTTCTACTTTCCTGCCAAAGTTAAAAGCCTTAAAAATCATCACATATTTCTGGGCAGAAGCTTTGTATAGGTTCCAAAAGAAGGTAGCTTGAGTTGTTTTCAAAGACAGAATGTTGATTTCTGCCCTCTGTGTACCTGTGATGAATTCTACCTTCAAGGAGGAAATGGCTGAGATAACTGAAGAAGAAAGAAAGTGTCATCGTTTTCTTTTGTTAAGAACACGTTTGTAAATCATCCTTTATAATGCACGGTGGGCATTAAACAACTTCTGGTGCATTGCTGGGACTACCAGATCAGTTTTTATGCTGAGTTTGGTCTTCTAGGGATCCCATACCCTGGCCCTTATGTCTTCCCAGCAATATTCCTCTTGCAGCTTCCTCTTCTAAAAAACTACTGCTATTTGGCACCTCACACAAGGGAGCCCACACTACTCCCTCAGCTGCCAAATCCTTCTCATCCTGTTTTTCTGATGCACTCTGAAGCTTCGTTATCATGTTTCTGCACCCCCTCCTGGCCATTCTTGAGCAGAGATCACCTCCCCTTAAGGTCCCCAGGGGATTATTTGTAGTCCTCCATCCTTCCACTTCTCTGAAGAACTAATGTGCAATGGCATGAATCATGGTGAGAGAGATTTAATGCCACAGGAAGTGGAAATTCACATAGCCGGCCTCCAAATCTTATCAGGGCTCCAGGATCTCAGAGACGCTTGAATGATTCATGAACAAAAAGTGGCTGGTGAATGAATTTTTGAGAAAACCATCACACATACCCAAGACTCATCTCACCAACTCACTCCCCTCCACACGGGGGTTAGACGAGCATTTTAGTAGTTTAACAGTTTAACAGAGAGTAAACCATCTGTAGCTGTGCCCATTCTGGCACTGTTCCAGAATGTAGAGAAAGATTGTCCTAATTTTAATAGCATCTTCCTTCAATCTTACAGTTTTTCCCCTCTGAGGAAAAAGAAAATACTTTTTTTGAAGCAACTTCTTGACATATAAATGGCTAACAGATACATGAAAAATGATCAACATCACTCATCACAGGGAAATGCAAATCAAAACTACAATGAGATACCATCTCGCACCTGTCAGAATGGCTAAAATTAACATCAGGAAACAACCAATGTTGTCAAGGATGTAGAAAAAGGAGAACCCTCTTATGCTGTTGGTGGGAATGCTAGCTGGTACAGCCACTCTGAAAAACAGTATGGAGGTTCCTCAAAAAGTTAAAAATAGACCTACTCCAAGACCCAACAATTGCACTGCTAGATATTTATCCAAAGGATACAAACATAGTGATTTGAAGGGGCACGTGCACCCCAATGTTTATAGCAGCAATGTCTACAATAGTCAAAATATGGAAAGAGCCCAGATGTCTATCAACAGATGAATGGATAAAGAAGATGTGTGTGTATATATATATATATATATATATATACACACACACATACACACACACATACACAATGGAATATTACTCAGCCATTTAAAGAAAAAATGAAGTCTTGCCATTTGCAATGATGTGGATGGAACTGAAGGGTATTATGCTAAGCAGAATAAATCAGTCAGAGAAAGACATATGCCATATAATTTCACTCAGATGTGGAATTTAAGAAACAAAATTGATGAACATAGGAGAAGGAAATGGAAAATAAAATAATACAGAGGCAAACCATAAGAGACTCTTAACTATATAGAACAAACTGAGGGTCAATGTAAGGTGGTAGGTGGGGTAAGGAGTGACTGGGTGATGTGCATTAAGAAGAGCACTTGCTGTAATGCCGACTGGGTATCATATGCAAGTGATGAATCACTAAATTCTACCCCTGAAACTAATACTACACTATATGTTAACTAACTTGAATTTAAATAAAATCTTTAAAGAAAAAAAAAAGGCAGAATAATGTCTTTTTCACCATTCAAAACCTCCAAGAATTTATCACCAGAAGACTACAAAACAATTAAAGAAAGTCTTCAGGCAGAGCAAAATGTTACCAGATGGAAAAATGGATCTATTCAAGGGAATAAAAAACACAGGAAATGGTAAATGCATGGATAAGTGCATAAGGTATTTTTAATTATTTAAATATCTTTGAAATAAATATTTAAGTATCTTTGTTTTATAAATAATAATGTATGTGCTGTTTATAACATAGGTATGACAACAATAACAGAAAGGAAAGCAGAGGAGAAATAAAGAATACTACTGTAAAAAATACAATATAATAAAAATATAATAATAATAATAATAATAAACAATTTCTTTTTTTAATAAATTAATTTTTATTGGTGTTCAATTTACCAACATACAGAAAAACACCCAGTGCTCATCCCGTCAAGTGTCCCTCTCAGTGCCCGTCACCCATTCCCCCCCACCCTCCGCCCTCCTCCCCTTCCACCACCCCTAGTTCGTTTCCCAGAGTTAGGAGTCTTTATGTTCTGTCTCCCTTCCTGATATTTCCCGCACATTTCTTCTCCCTTCCCTTATATTCCCTTTCACTATTATTTATATTCCCCAAATGAGTGAGAACATACACTGTTTGTCCTTCTCCGATTGACTTACTTCACTCAGCATAATACCCTCCAGTTCCATCCACGTTGAAGCAAATGGTGGGTATTTGTCGTTTCTAATTGCTGAGTAATATTCCATTGTATACATAAACCACATCTTCTTTATCCATTCATCTTTCGATGGACACCGAGGCTCCTTCCACAGTTTGGCTATTGTGGCCATTGCTGCTATAAACATCGGGGTGCAGGTGTCCCGACGTTTCATTGCATCTGAATCTTTGGGGTAAATCCCTAACAGTGCAATTGCTGGGTCGTAGGGCAGGTCTATTTTTAACTCTTTGAGGAACCTCCACACAGTTTTCCAGAGTGGCTGCACCAGTTCACATTCCCACCAACAGTGTAAGAGGGTTCCCTTTTCTCCGCATCCTCTCCAACATTTGTGGTTTCCTGCCTTGTTAATTTTCCCCATTCTCACTGGTGTGAGGTGGTATCTCATTGTGGTTTTGATTTGTATTTCCCTGATGGCCAGTGATGCGGAGCAGTTTCTCATGTGCATGTTGGCCATGTCCATGTCTTCCTCTGTGCGATTTCTGTTCATGTATTTTGCCCATTTCATGATTGGATTGTTTGTTCCTTTGGTGTTGAGTTTAATAAGTTCTTTATAACAATTTCTTTATTACACTTAAGATTGCACTGGGTCAGGAACTTCTCTACCCCCAACTTCATTTCCCTCTCCCATTTTGGTTTTTAGTTTCCTCTTTTTCTTCTTTTCTTTCAAGGAAACAAAAAAGGAAGAATATAACTTCTAAAGTAAGTACCCTTGGGGATTCAAATTCAGATGCCAACTTTTTCAGAGACTAAGAATGAGAAACAACCAGGGCAACTTAGCTCATTTGGTTAAAGATATGGTACTTAGGAGGCAAGAGAGTCTATGTGGCTCATGCACAAATCTCTCTGGTTCCTTCCTTCCATTTCAGCGGTCTGTGCTCTGAGTTATCCTTTGAGCAGAAGGAATCCAAAAGGATGAGGAGTGGAGGCTCGTTGAGTAACAAGAGCACTCCAAAGGTGCAAAGCTCATTGACAAATGTCAAGAAACTTCATCATATAAAATACAGGAAGGCGCAGAATGGTTAGGGACATTCAACATATTCAGTGACATGCACAATTTGTTGAACTTGAAATATTTAATTTTTAGACAATTTTACAAAGGTGTTACCTGATCTGAAATGATAGATAGTATGATTCATACCTGTCTTTCAACTCTCCTAAATCAGTAAGTCTTGCAAGAAAGTAATGTGCATGAATTCATTAAATATTATTATGTTTTATATTGAGAGAGTTTTTTTTTATATTGAGAGAATTTATAATAAATGTAGTAAGTTACAATGAAAGCCCAAAAGACTTTATAATTTTAGAAGCCACTATTTTGGGACTGTCAAATCTTAAAATACAAGGAAATGAATTTGTGTTAGGCATTTAGACTCCCTTTCTTTCAAAACATCTTCCAATAGCTACTGATTTACCCCCAATATCCTAACTTTTTGATATTTAAAATGTTCTGCAAAGATAATTACTACGTAGGATGATCTCCTTTGAGAATTGCAATGTACTAAAACACACAAATATTATAATGCATGTAATACTTGCCTTCTGGTGATGAAAGAAAACAAAGGCATTTTAGATTTGTAGTAAACCTTCTGATAGTCACTTAACCCATTCTTCTTCCAGCTGTTTGAACTTAGAGGAAATACTTCAATAAATTTAGGTTTAAATATCTAAATATGGAGAACATAATAACATCTGCCCTGAAGGGCTCTTATAAGAATCAAATGACTTAATCCATATAAAGCCCTTAGCACAGAAACAGGTAGTAAATATGGGTAAAGATTATTTATTGTTATTATTCCACATCCACTCATTCATTCAACTTATTATTCATTAATGCAATTTCCTGAGTTCAGTGAAAACATAAAAGAATAGTAAAATAACTATTTGGTTCCATGGAGTCCCAATTCAGTATGGGAGACAGCTGCGTTTAAAGCCAATCCCAGTAGTGTCAACCAATCCCAGTGGTTGTATGGGTCAAGTGCCATGAAGCATTTATTTCATCTGCCACATGAGGAAGAAAGCTTGCCTAAGGAAACTCATCGAAGCTAGATCTTGGAGGGATGAATGGATTAGGGGATGAATAAAAAGGAAGACAGACGAAAGCAGGCATGGAGAGGTGAACTATTTTGAAATTATAAATAGTCTTCTGTAGTTTGAATGTAGGATGCATTGGATGTACCTGTAGGTCAGGTACAGACACTACGCCATCCTTCATCTTGTGCGGTATTTTAAGACTGTACCAATTAATCCCATAGAAAATGAGGAACCTAGAGAACAATGAGGGGTTTTGAAAAAGGGGGATTCTACATCTACATAAGTGTATGTAGGAGAGTGATTTCTGGCTTTATTAGGAAGAATAAATTTGAAAGATAACAAGTGGAGACAGTGAGACTGAACACTCCTGATAAAATTATTTTGGCCAGAAGTTAGAAAGAGGTGGAGATGCAGATAATGGGATGGTGAGAGGGACCTCGTGGAGAATAATAGAGTTACCATTAATTCAGGTGAATTTTGATACGAAGAGAAAGAGCAAAGGGAGTTATACAGTATGATGAAGAGCTTGAAGCTCAGCTGGGTTAAATGATTTTTCCAAGGTCAAATGTCTTATAAGAATTATAACTTACTCCTCTTAAGCTTTCTTACTCTCGAAACAACAAGGTCCTTCCCTCACAGTGTCTGCTGCTTCTCTTTGGGCCATGAAGATCACATGTGAAGTCAAACCCAATTATGTTTGATTTGCCCTCCTTGGTTCATAGGATATATTGTTAGTGTTTAAAATAAAACTGGTCTCACTCTACTTCTGGTTTACAGCACATACCACAAAGGAAACAAGAGCAGTGGTAAGCTCTGCTCTTCTCAGCTCCACTATGTCATGCACATTTAATTAGGAGCCAAAATAGAAATGCATATTTAGCTCCTTATTCAGCAAGAACTGGAAAACCACCAGATTATAGGCACAGCCGAATACAACGATTGACGTTTTGACAAAGCCTCCTTTCAGAAATGAACACTCAAGAATGATGAGTCAGGCAAATTACCCGCTAATTGCTGACCAGTTTTTAACTGGGTCAGCCCCAAATAAGGATGTAAATTGAACTGGATGTAACAAATGCTTGTTACTTGGTTTGGTTCGGATAGACTCCGCAGAATTGGGGTTAGATGACAAGAAACATTTTGGGCTAGATCGTGACGCAAGTTTAATGACTCAAGTTATTCAAGGAAGAAACATTTGTAACATAAGGCATTATTCTAGGAAAATTAAATATTTTTCTCACTATGTGTACATTAGTTTTCTATCTGTCTATAAAATTTACCACTAACTTTGCAGCTTAAAACAACATAAATATATTATTTCATGGTTTCCATAGTTAAGATTGCAGCTAATACATGTGCAGAGCATGTCCTCTGCTCAGTGTCTCAATAGGCTGAAATCAGAGTATTGGCTGGGGGTCTTCCAAGTTCAATGACTGTTAGTAAACTTCAGTTCCTTTTGACTACATAACTGAGGCCGTTGGCTTCCAGAAGCCAATTGCTATTCCCTGTCAAGTAGTCCTCTTCATAATATGATAGTCATAATCTTTAAAACCAAAAAGGAAGAATCTATGCTGCTTCAAATATAAATTTTCCCCCCTCTGGCTGCTTGATCGCTCTTTACAGGGCTCATCTTCTTAGGTCAGGCTAACCCAGGATATTAGTCCTTTTGATTAAATTAGAATCAACTGTTTAGCAGCCTTAATGTCATCTGCAAAGTATCCTTACTTTTCCCATATAAGGTAACTAATCATTGGAGGGACATTAATCATATTTCTGGTCCTTTCCACTCTCAAAGAAATATTCAAAACTTATGCCAGAAGAAAGAAATCTTGCAGTTCATTTAGAAGCCTGCCTGCCAAAATAGATTTGTCAGTATATACCTCCAAAAGGTCCTAAACTAACGATGAATAGATGCAGATTTGGACTAGTTGAAAGAAGCAGGATATGGATTCTAATCCTTACCATGGTACCAACAATATAAGTTCTCATGTTCTTCTCCTAAGAAATGAAGTTATTAACAATAAAAATGTCTTAGTGTCATAGGATTTAATGATTATATTAAAAAAAAAGAAGAAAGACAATTCTTGGCATACAGTGAATGCTCAAGAGAGTTGGTGAATAAATTACCCTCTTGTAATCTCTGGCTGAAATCTCATTCAGGAAAGCAGAAATGAGATATTTGAAGAGTACAGGAATAGAAGATCAATTGAAATATAGCCTTAATGCAACAATAAGTATGAAACTAAAAATAGCTAATACTTATTGAGAATTCACTATATGAAAAAAAGAGAATTCACTATATGGTAGGAGGAATAACTATTATTACATGATTATATAAACATACATTATTTTTAATTTACTTGAGAGCCTATATTGCTATAGTTACTGGTCAAATATAGAAACTGAGAAAGTAAATGGTAGAGAGAAGACTCAAACTGACACATTTGGCTTCAAAGTCCACAGTCTTTTCACTATAACAATCTTTGAAATAGGATTAGTCAGGATGTCTTAAGTGGCACAGAGTTTGGCAAATCTGAAGTGAATATTCAGAGACCCAGAAACATAGGCAAAAAGTCATCATCTTCAGTAGCTTGCCAAAGTTAGTCTATTTTGAGTTGTCTTTTTTATTTTAAAGATTTTATTTATTTATTCATGACAGACATAGAAAGAGAGAGAGGGGCAGAGACACAGGCAGAGGGAGAAGCAGGCTCCATGCTGGGAGCCTGAGGTGGGACTCAATCCCGGGGCTCCAGGATCATGCCCTGGGCCAAAGGCAGGCACTAAACCGCTGAGCCATCCAGGGATCTCCTATTTTGAGTTTTCTCACCTTGAGAAAGTAAAGGCAAGAGAAAAGCTCTATTAATGTGGCTCTATACCCTACACATATCCACAGAAGAAGCTAGTCACAGAAGATAGTTTTTCCACATAGTGTATAGGCAATGGACTAGTTATCTACTGCTTTGCAATGAATTAACACAAACAGTGACTTAACACGTGTTTATTATCTCACAGTTTCTATGGGTCAAGAAAATGGACATGGATTAGCTGGGTCTTCTGTTTAAAAGTCTTTCACAAGACTGTAATTAAGATGGTGCTCAGGGATAGGATTTCATCTGAAGGCATGAATGGGGAAGGATCTACTTCCAAACTTGCATAATTTGGGGGGAGGGTATTCATTTCTTCATGGGCTGTAAAACTAAGGAAAGTTTCTCATGGGCTCCTGGGATGAAAGATCAAGTTCATGGGATACCCAGGTGGCTCAGTGGTTGAGCATCTGTCTTTGGCTCAGCACATGATCCTGGGGTCCTGAGATCAAGTCCTACATCAGGCTCTCTGCAAGGAGCCTTCTTCCCCCTCTGCCTATGTCTCTGTGCTCTCTCTGTGTCTCTTACGAATAAATAAATAAAATCTTTAAAAAAAAAACTTCTTCGTTGACTGTTGGCTGGAAACCACCATCAGTTCTTTTCCTCACAACCAATTGCATCCCAATCTACAAAAGTCTGACCTTACAAGAATTCACAATAAGAGAGAATTCAGATGACTCTAGGAATTGCTCCCTCTAATACAATTTATCTTGGCAAACTTTGATTCCTAATTAGTATAGGAAAAAACAACAACAACAAACAAACACACAAACAAATGCTTTTGGAGACAAAAAAGATCTTTTGATATTCAGTAATCACATCACCTTGGGGGAGGCTTACTCATCCTTTCTTTGTTCCATTCTCTGTAAGGTGGGACAAACGAAAATTGTATTGGAAGACATTGAGGGATACAATATGTTTAACTTCCAGTATAAAAGCTCAAGAACTGATGAGTATTATTGTTCTTATTTAAGACTCAGCTCAATACAATGATTTTGGGGTCTACTTTGACCACTGCAGATGATTTGCTGCTTTCACAAATTTCTATTATAGCACAGATTAAAGGATATTTATCTACCTCTTTTATGAAATTATTACCAGTAAACTTGAGAAATGTCAGCTTTCCCCCCCACATCCCAATAAGCAGCTTGAAACAAACTATAGATATTTAATAACTTTATTTAATTTTGATTTCGATGAGAAGACGGATTTAGAACCAGGTAATCACTGGATCTCCTATAACATTTGATTTGAAATATTAAATATAAAAATAAATCTTCTTTGTGGTCATTAAGAGCATTAAGGGGTGATCATTTAAAGCCTCTCCAGATAAAATTTTGTCTTTCTTGAAGCTTTTTGCTCAGTTTTCCCTGAAGTGGAGACTTATTTCTTGCACCTTGCAAAACGGGCTTTAGAGAAAGCCCTGCTCATGAAAATGGCAAGAGCTGATATTTATGTTCCTCTATGGATAATTTCCCCAATTGTCTTACTGCATTTTCCAAATTATGGGTATTTTAGGAAAATCTTTTGATTTGATCTTTTTCTAGGCCATGTCCATCAGTTCTTTGCCAAATTTATTTATTCCTGAAAATGTTTTCCATGTTCTGGACTGAGAACAACTTATTTTCTCCCTATTCCTGTGAGAACACATTATAGATTCAATATGCAGTTTAAGTTTAAAGCACTCCGCATTAAGTGCTCCTTGCTAATTTTATTCTAGACAGTAGCAAATTGCAAGGCCCCATGCAGACCCTTATAGATACAAAATGCATTTTGCGGTAATAGATGGCATTTCTTTTAAAAACAAGTATTGAAAATGCAATTGCGATAGTAATATATTGAAATAAAAGTTCCATCCATTTCCCCGATTTTAAGGTGTTTTGGGTAAAAATCTCTACCATGTGACAAGATGCTAATTTTTACTGAATAAATAGGTCATGATGCATGAATAGAAATTCACATGTTTTGAAATCTATTATTGCATCACACGCTATCCATCTCTAAGTAGTAGACTACTGAAACCCAATGAGAAAAAAGTCTATATATACAACATATTAATCAAATCACCACTTGTTTCCACTGTTGTGGTCTTTCCAACTTGTTTCTAAATGTGAAATATCCTTGGGCACCTGGGTGGCTCAGTGGGTAAAGCATCTGACTTTGACTCAGGTCGTGATCTTAGGGTCCTGGGATGAAGCCCAGTGTCTGATTCCCTGGGGAGTCTGCTTCTCCCTCTCCTTCTGCCCTTCTCCCCACTCATGAGCTCGCTCTGTCTCTCTCAAATAAGTAAAATAAAAATCTTTTTAAAAATGTGAAATATCTTCTGCTCTTCTGCTGTGTATCTTGTACTCTGACTTCAGTCTTCCTTCTCAACCAAACAAGACCAAAAAATTACATTTTCCTTCTTGGAAAACAAGAACATCTACAATGAAACATAACCGGATAACCACACATAATCTCTTGATTTGCAGATTCCTTCACATATAAGCATCAGTATTTCCAGCACTATTAAGCTCATTAAAAACTAAAACAACAACAACAAAAAAATATGTTGGTATTTCTTCAAGTACTTGCTTGGTTTTCTTTACATACTGGATTTGATATTTGGTTGTTCTTAAAACTTCTGATTTCCACTTCCCTTTCAAATGAAAACAGAAATACCAATGATATAATGATCATTTCCTTAACTCAAGCCCCGTAAAAATTCCTCTGCGGGTCTATCTATTTGGCAAATCAAATGATACTCTAAATGTTTTAATGAAAAGTGCAAAGAATTGCAATTATGATAAGCTGTAAATAATTACATGTTGAAATGATTGTGTCACTTTAAAAAATTTGTCGAGTCAAATAAAAATTCTGTAGATATTAATACTCACCATCATAAATTTTGAAATACACAAAAGCATCAACTTCCTGTAATTGGGTCATAGGTGATTGGGACCAACCGATTGTGAACAACCAAGAAGATTAGACATTTCTGAAAATCTGCTTGAAAGCATCAGAAAGGAAACCAGGGCGTGAATATTTATGAGAAAAAGCAAATTTAAATGTGAAACTGGCTTTTTACATCCTCTTGCCCCCTAATGGCAACAGATGAATTCCATAAAAAGCAGCTGAAATATTGAGAAGCCAGGCAGGAATTCTGACAGCCTCATAGAGCCACAGAGGAAGTAGAGAGAGGTTGGGATACTTTGAGCTCTGGTTTTTGGATCCAAAGAGGCTACACCCCAGTACTAACCCTGAAGTTCACAGCAGCTCACACAGAAGTGAAGCCCAACTGTGATTCGTGCCGTCTCTAAATTAGATTATGTTAATATTGGACTTCCTAAGTCAGCCAGCAGTCAGCTGCCATAAAAAAGGCAAATTGTCCCTGTAGGAAGGTAGCCACATGCCAGGCCTCAGACTATCTCTAAAGTGTCTGTGTACAGATACAGCCTTTAAGAACAGTTATATGAAGAGAGGGGGGCAAAACATGGAAAAATAAGAAAATCAAAAGACCATATATACTTACAAGATAGTCTGACAAGTTAAATCACAAACTTGAAGAATTAGTTCCCAAACAGATTAGATGAGGATTAGAAACAAATTAGATAGAGTTGAAAGATAAATATATAGCAGAGGGTGGAAGACAAGTCAAAAGAAAATATTTAGACTAATTATAGAGACAAATAAATACAGGAAAGATCATAAAAGATACATAGAATGGGAGGCAGGGGGTTTCTAAAGCATGTGATATAATCTTCCAGAAGGAAGACCATGACAGAATGGGAAGAAGCAGCATTAGGCAATTTCTGCTCTGAATTTTCTAAAATTGATGAACTATATCAAGATTATCTTAGATTCATGAGGCAGTAGCAAAATAGCTGAGCAGAATATTGAAACAAAATAAAGACAACATGAACAAGAAATCCCCACTTAGTCGTATCATAATGAAATTGCTTAAAAAGAAAAAAGACATATTACCTCGAAAGGAACAAAATTATGACCAGCAACCAATCTTCAGAGATAAAGCAGAGAACAGTGGAATGTTATATATGAGTTGCTGGTAATAAATAGCCACTAACCTGGATGTCTGTATTCAGGAACAACATCTTAAAAGTAAGTAAATAAAGATGAAATGAAAATATTTTCAGGCTAACAGGCAATAAAGGAGTTGGTTGCCATCAGGCCTAAACTGAAAAAAAAAAAAAAAAAAAGAAAAGAAAAGAAAAAGAAAAGAAAAGAAAAGAAAAGAAAAGAAAAGAAAAGAAAAGAAAAGAAAAGAAAAGAAAGAAATGAAAAGAAAAGAAAAAAAGAAAAGAAAAGAAAAGAAAAGAAAGAAAAGAAAAGAAAAGAAAAGAAAAGAAAAGAAAAGAAAAGAAAAGAAAGAAAAGAAAAGAAAAGAAAAGAAAAGAAAAGAAAAGAAAAGAAAGAAATGCCAAAGGATTCAGAGTCAAAATGACCTGAATGAGAAGGAGACGCAGGAAAGTCCTGAGAACAAGGAAAGGAAATATGTGGGAACATCTAAATTAACAGGGACCTCACAAGTAAATTAATGATGATAAAAGCAATTGTGATCTTGTAAATCTCTCAGTAGAATTAAAACACAGATGCACATATAATTCAGGGGGTTCTTGAAATTAAAGTATTCTACGTTTCTTATATTTCTTGCAATGTGTTATTTTTATGAAACTTTAATAAGTCAAAGATGCATGGAGTAATTTTTCAGGTAATTACTAAAGGAAAATGGAAAACACACTAATACATTCAGGAAAGAAGCGAAACAACAAAATCATTGAATCTAAAAATAGACATATTTAAATAGAGAAATACAAGCTTGTGGAACATCTAGAAAACAAATGCAGTTTTAACTCAAACGCTTCTTACAGACACTAAAATAAGTGAATTAAGTGTAAAGCAAATCACATAATTCTAATTCCCCCCATACATACCTACAGCTTAGAAGAACAACAATAGGAATATAGACAGCTTGAATCAAATGCAATGCATGTACCTTGCTAGATCACAAAAGAAGACTTTATGAAGTATTTTTTTCAGGCAATTGGAAAAAAATTAACGTGGAATATATATCAGATAATTTGAAAAACTATTTTTGTGACATGTGGCTCATGGCACTCAGGTTATGTAAGAAAAAGCTGTGCTTTTTAAAAATATATCCTGAGTCTAGAGGATAAAACATGAGATCTGAATTTTAGCTTTTCAAGTACAAAAAGAGGAAAAAGAATAAATTAGAAAAATATTTCAAAACCTTGATAATTATTGATCAGGGTAATGCAAGTGGTAAAATTTATTTATTAAACTGGTATTTTATTATTGCTTATGCTTAAACTTTTCCTGTTAATTTTTTAAAAGGTACACCCAAATAAAAGCATGAAAAAAAAAGAAAAAAAGCGAACATAGGGCAGGTGCCCAAATAGCCTTCCAGTTATTTTATATATATATATATATATATATATATATATATATATATATATACATATATACATATATGGGTGTATATATATATATATATCTAATAAGCTCTCTAAGAAGTATCTGTGAATGTAAAAAATTAGTAAAATGCTTATAGCATTTTATGTTATGTTATTATATTATGTTATTATAGCATAACTCACTAACTTCTCAGATTCTTACTGAAGTAACTTCTCAAGGATGTGCCTAAGGGAAAAGGCAACTGAATCTAAAAAGAAAGACAAAATTTAAAAAGAATGAATAACCACATAACTTGGTAAATTCAAGAAGTTAAAAATAGAAAAGCATTAAAAATAATAAAAATGAAGAGTAACAAGGGCAAGAAAGTATAAAAAGGTATGAAATGAAAAACAGAATGGAAAGTAATTAAGTAGCAATCAAAATTGTTCATTAATTAAATAGCAAGGCCCAAACTGTTTATTAAATATTTGAACAGGTGAAACAGGTACAAAGTATATACCAGGTTTATATATTAAAAAGATTATCTCTCGTTCATTCCTATTTTCTGGGAGTCCACAAGCAAATACAGACTTAATGTGTTATTTGCATAAATGGTAGTAGCATTCTTCCTCTGTCTGGTCTTTTTTCTTTCTTTTCTTTTCTTTTCTTTTCTTTTCTTTTCTTTTCTTTTCTTTTTTTCTTTTCTTTTCTTTTCTTTTCTTTTCTTTTCTTTCTTTTTTTCTTTCTTTTCTTTTCTTTTCTTTCTTTTCTTTTCTTTTCTTTTCTTTTCTTTTCTTTTTCTTCCTTCCTTCCTTCCTTCCTTCCTTTTCTTTTCTTTCTTTCTTTCTTTTTTCCTTCCTTCCTTCCTTCCTTCCTTCCTTCCTTCCTTCCTTCCTTCCCTCCCTCTTTTTTCTTTCTTTCTTCCTTTCTTTCTTTCTTTCTTTCTTTCTTCTTTCTTTCTTTCTTTCTTTCTTTCTTTCTTTCTTTCTTCTTCTTTTTTTCCTTCCTTCCTTCCTTCCTTTCCTTTTTTTTTAAGATTTACTTATCCATTTTAGAAAGAGAGAGAGAGCAGGAGCAGGGGGAGGATCAGAGAGAGAGAAAGAGAATCTCAAGCCAATTCCCCAGTGAGGGTGGAGGCCCACATGAAGCCCGATCTCAGGACCCTGAGATGACCCCAAGAGAGAAATCAAGAGTCAGATGCTTAACTGACTTAGCTACCCAGGTGCCCCTGGACTCTTGTTTTTTTTTTTTTTTTCACTTGGAAAAAAATTAAAATTACAGAGATTTGTCTTACTTAAACTTAACAAAAGGTTTCCACCTTATTTTAAAGCTGTATTATATTGCATCACATTTGTGTGCCATATTTTATTTTACTAGCTCCTAGTTGAGGAAAAATAATTTTGTTTCTCCATCCATCTAGTTGCTCTTCTAGGTATGTAGATATCTACAGGGTATATTCCTGGCATACAACTGTTCAGAGGATAGGTATCAACATTTAGAATTTTGATTAGTTTTTCTAGAGCAATTTTCACTGTTTACTGGGTGTATCAACATACTCATTAACACTGTATTTCTATCTACTCTCAACACCATTAATGACAAACATTTCAATATTATCAACCTGATTGTGAAAATTACACCAGCAGTGTTCTCTTCATGAGTCAGGATGAAAATGTTTTCACATGTTTAGAAACCATTTGTGTTTTTCTGGGCACTGTTTGTATTTTAGTGCCCATTTTTTTCTACTGGGTATTGGTCTTGTCTTATTTCTTTGTGACTGCTTATTACATATTAAAGAAATTGGTCTGTACTTCAACTCAACTATGCAGACATGACTGTATTTCTTTTCTTTCTCAGTTTGTCATTTGAGTTTTAATATTTTATGTTTTTTATGTGATGTATAATTTTCTGTTTTATTATGTGTAGTTTAATTTATAGCTTTTTTCTCTTACAACTTTTAGGATTTTTGTTATTTTTTTCCACTTCATACACTTTTTAAATCTAATACTCTTTAGAACATTTATGGTTTCTTTTAAAATCTAATTTAAATCCTTTTTGTTAGGTGTGAGGTAAAGAATCCAATTTAAAAACTTTTCAAATGGCTACCCAGTTGTCTCAACAACAAGTTTTGGATAATCTACCCTTTCACCACTGATTTGAAATGACACTAGTCTTATATACTAAATTTTCATAAGTATTAGATCTGTGCCTGGACTTTTTCTATCATTTCATTGATCTGTGTCTATTCATGTGATGGCAATCCACTATTATCTCTGTAGCTCTATTTTTATCTTTTTTTAAAGATTTATTTATTTATTTGAGTGAGAGAGAGAGAGAGGACACAGAGAAGGGCAGAAAGAAGAGAGGAGCAGGCTCTGCTAAGCTAAGCATGGAGCCTGATGCAAGGCTGGGTCTCACTACCCTGAGGTCATGACCTGAGCTGAAATCAAGAGTGGAACGCTTAACCAAATAAGCCATCCAGGCACCCCTCTGTAGTTTTATGACAAATCTTAATTAGTAGATACTCCCTCATTATTTTTAAAATATTTTTCCTTACTATTGATAGTTGCTTAATTTTTCCATTTGAACTTAGGAAGAGATTTATTTCATCTGTACAAAATCTTGATAGTATTCCTATCAGGGCACAAAAAATGCATAATTTTTAAATGAGAATTGAAGTCTTTAAGATGCTGTGTTCCTATATTCAAAAACGGTTTTGCCTTTCTATTCTGCTGAAATATTTTTTGTGTCCTTAAGAGATACTTAAATATTTATTTACATAGGCCATACACAACGCTTTGTTACTATTATAAGTGGAAACTTTCATAATATTCACATATTATTTTTATTATAATATCAGAATTTATATATGCTGTATTATATAGTGCTAATTTTTTAACTCTCTACAGCTAAGATGTAAAGAATAAGTCTAAAACTTAGAAAATATAAAGTGTCCTTATTTTTTACAATTTTTATTTATTGGAGTTCAATTTGCCAACATGTAGCATAACACCCAGTGCTCATCCTGCTAAGTTCCCCCCTCAGTACCCATCACCCAGTCTTCCTAACCCCCCTCCCACCTCCCTTTTCACTACCCCTTGTTCATTTCCCAGAGTTAGGTGTCTCTCATGTTTTGTCACTCTCACTGATATTTTCACTCATTTTCTCTCCTTTCCCCTTTATTCCCTTTCACTAATTTTTATATTCCCCAAATGAATGAGACCATATAATGTTTGTCCTTCTCCAACTGACTTATTTCACTCAGCATAATACCCTCCAATTCCATTCATGTCGAAACAAATGGTGGGTATTTGTCGTTTCTAATGGCTGAGTAATATTCCTTTGTATACATAGACCACATCTTCTTTATCCATTCATCCTTCGATGAAAGTGTCCTTATTTTATATTTTCATTTTCAAAGTTTATATTAGGGACTTTTGCAGTAACTTACTGTTATAACTTTGGTATGAATCGGTTACAGAACACATATCCTAGTGCCAGATCACCAGTCAAGAGAAGGAGGCAAGATGCAGATGAAGAAGTAGATGTTAATCTGAATAGATCAAATTTCCCTGAAACTGCCTTGGCGTACGCATATTATATGCAAAGGCATCAGAACTCAGCCCAAATTCTAACCAACAGGACCAAGTCTGAAAAAGAAAAGAATGATTGATTTCTCATAATACTGACAGAGTCTTGTGAGCATTTGTGATCTACTCCATGGATTTGCCAAAAAGGGTGGTTGCTGGGAGTGGAGATAATGTACATAGGTGAGCCTGATAGCTAGCCTGATCAAGGCTATTAATAATAATAACATACACAAATTCAGTCTAACCCCATATTATTATTCCATCCCATCCCATCCCAACCATCCCATCTCATTCCTTCCCATATACATACATACCCAGCACATTACAGATTCTGGCATCAATTTCCTTATAAGGAAAACTAAGAAGCAAGAACTCTTCTAGAATGAATTGGGTATATTTTTTCAGATGTAGTAGACACCGTTAGAGCCCTACATCTATTCACTGTCCTTTTAACTGTTCTCATGTTCAATTACAACTGATGGTATTTGCTTGTGCTCCCATCTTTTCCCCTAAATTGCAACAAGCCGATCTGCATCTAGATGAACATTTGGAAAAATTCATAACTGAAAAGAGCAGTCATTACCAATGCCTTTTATGAGTTGATGTGCAGATATTCCAGCTTCTTCATCCCTTGGGAAGAAATAATTCTTAGGTACACCAATTTTTGGCGTTTCCTAGCGAAATGACACTTCACTGGCCCACTGTGATAGCTGGATTAATGACACATTCTTTATCAGTCACCTTAGACTGCCATAAGAAAATACCACAGATGTGGCTTGAACAGTAGTCATTTGTTTTCCCCTAATTCTGGAGACAAGAAGTCCAAGATCGAGGTACCAGCAGGGTTGGTTTCTGGTGAGATCTCTCCCCCTGGCTTGCAGATTGTCACCTTATTGCTGTGTCCTTACATTGCTTTGCTCTGTGCATGCACAGATTGAGAGAGACAGAGACAGAGAGAGATCTGGTGTCTTTTCCTCCTCTTAAAATGTTGCCAGTCTTATCAGATTAGGGCCCCACCCTTACAACCTAATTTAAGCTTAATTACATCCCTAAAGGCCCTATCTTCAAATATAGTCACATTAGGGGTAGGGCTTTGCCTTATGAATTTTGGGGGTATGCAATTCACTTCATAACTCATCCATTAGTAGCTGTTTTCCTTTCCCTGTATCACATTCTGATCTCCAAGACTCCTCACTAAAAATATAACAAACAAAAAACCCCAAAAACCTACTTTCATTAAAAATATTCTTTAAGGATGTTTATGGAAGAACTAAGCTAAGACATGGGTCATAAATGATTAAAACTCTTTCTAGGGTCAAGGCAAGGGTCTGGTCATAGGAAAAATGTAAGAAACAAAAGTTCACATATGAGTTACTGGACACAAGATTTCTTGTTTTAATCTGTCTTATTTTCTATCTGTAGGTATGTCTATCTATTTTTCTATCATCTTTCTATCTTTACAGGGTTACTTTTGCAAACATCAAAGCCACACAGAATTCTCCAGGATAGTTCCCTTCAAAAAGATTCTTTGTAAATAAATTATAGGCAGGAGGCTGAAGCTTCCAACTGTTATTAAGACTCTATTCAGAGTAAAATTTGATTTTTTTTCTGTTTTGATGACAGCATCTCAGCAGGGTTCCAAGGCACTGGTTTTTGCAGAGCCAAATCATTATTCAGGAGTCAGATTGATTTCGAAGGCACACCGAGAATCCTCAACTCTGAGCCGTGGCATATCTCACTCCAATTAGGAGGAGTAAGGAGGGCTTATTTCCCTCATGGCCATGCAGAGATGGAATTACTCCAGGAGCAGAGGAAGGGAGAAGATGGAAGTCCAATGTACTGATGATGAATTTCTGAGAAAACGCTCTTCATGAATCTTACATATGAAACTGAACAGTGACATGTCTAATTAGTGCCTGATGACTGGAAGTGAAATGAAAGGTGTCGTTCACATGAATCTTTTTAGGACACCCTGAGGTCATGAGGTTACTAACTTTTTGTGGTGAACTTGGTTGGAAAGTCTGTGAGCTAAGCGTCTGAAGACAAAAATCTAAGGCTGCATCTTCTGCCAATTAGTGGCCTGACTACATCGTACCATCTTCTTGGGCTTCAATTTCCTTGTATGTAATTGAGACTAACTCTTCAAGCAACTGGAAGAGATAACCTATGAGGTGCTCAGAGAAAAAGAGAATAATTTTAAAAAGATCTTTAAATGGAAACTGCAGGAAATGACCTAGTGCTAAAATTGCTAATGATGCTATCTATGTGTATTACTATTTAATGTTTGAAAACTAGTTTTTGAGAAAGATAAATACTTTCAATGGTGACATTCCCAAACATGTATATTCTCAACTTACTCATGAGAAAACTTCAGGCAAACCTGTGTTGAGGGGCATTTTACAAAATAACTGGCCTGTACTCTTCAAAACATCTTAAAGTCATGAAAAACTGAGGAACTGTCACAGGTAGAGGAAGCCCAGGGGATACAATAACTAAATTCCATTAAGATCCTTCAAATAGAGGGGCATTTGGGTGGCTTAGTCAGTTAAGTGGCTGAGTCTTGATTTCAGCTCTAGTGATGATCTCAGGGTTGTGAGATCGAGCCTGCTTAAGATTCTCTCTCTCCCTCTCCCTCTGCCCCTTCCTTTACCCTCCCTCTCTGTGTTTTGTCTGTCTCTGAATCTATTCTGCAAAACTACTTGGAAATATCTTGGTTTTTTATAATAATCCTTGAATAACTACTAACAAAAGCAAGAAAATAATTTATACCCTGCATTATTTTCTCCATGTATTAAACATTAAACAGATCCTAGATGGACATATTTATATATATACATATATATATACATATATATTAATAAAGTAATTCACTTGGGTATTCTTCATTGATTATCTTGGATCACACTTATGTGGGCATAACATTTTTATCATCATCATTATCATCAACTCAGTATCATCAGATCTTCAAAATTTCAAAGTTGGAGGTGCCACGTGAAAATCCATTTTTTCTCTCCAGACCTCAGTTTCTCCTTTTGTAAAATTAATGAGTTTTATTCAAAGCTGTCTGTGTCATTTCTAACATTCCAAAATTATTTACTGTTAAACAATGATTAACATTGCTAAGCATGAGTGCAGAGACATATTAATTTGAGCTACTACTTTAGAGCATCCATAAAATATGTAGTAGATAAGAGAAATAAGGGCAGCAAGAAATGGATCACCTGAGAAATATTGATGATCCCTTTGAAAAGTCTTCATTTTAATTAGAATGTCCTGTTTCAATCTATAATAAATTTAACCTCAGAAGTTCAATTTTTCAAGTGTTCATGGTTAAGAAGGGTCCTATTCAAGACTGTGAAAAGGACAAAAATCTCAACTGGTGTGAAAATTGTTTTGTAGGAATATAAGAAGAAAGGTAAGTGGAAAAATAACAAGTAAAGATGATTGTTTTACTGTTTTGCTTTTTTTTTTAATTTTTAAGAAAATAGTGAGCATAGGTGAAAAATACAGTTTTAGTTCTCTTTACATTTTCCATAACCCATCACAGCCTTTTCACTGAATGTAACAACTGAAGATGAAAAAATTTTGAATTATCATGTCAGGACCCACTTTTAAAGCAGTTATGTTTCTGCTCTATATTAAGAACACAGCTGCCTTTTTCTCATGGAAATGAGATTTTCATGTTGTAAAAAAAATGTCTGGCAACTTTAAAGGAAGAAATATAGAATATTTATAAGTGAATGGTGCTTTTAGAATGGAAATGTTTTTATTAGAAGAGAACACACTTTTCAGATATCTGTTCTAAAAATAAAAATTCTGATTTTCAAATCACAAAGATGTGTCTCCATGTGTTGGCCACAGTCATGGTGAGAAATTACAATTCCTTCTGTTGACTCTCTAAGCCTGAATCATGTAAACATGACCATGATCATAAATAACTTAATTTGTGTTTGCACATGGGATACACATGATTTTGAATATTCATTTCATGTATACTGTATTAAACTATTAGTTTCACTCAGTGGGTATTTTTGAAGATCATTTTGTTCAGCTGAAGAAAAGATTGTTCGTAAAAATGAAAATTTGATATTTAAGATAGCACTGAAAAAGTTAGGAGATGAATGCATAAGGATAAAAATAAACAAGTCAAATACTGATCGAAGTAAAGGAGAAAAAAAACAGAGAAGTGGGAAAGAGTTACCTTGTGAGTTAGAGCCAAGCTGATTCCCAAGTACATAAAATGCTAGTGGCTGATGCACATATTATTTCTTAAATATACTGTTACTGATTGAAATTTGGTTGGCAGAGTAGAAGGAACATACATTTAAATCAAGGGACTGGCTTTTGAACCAAGTTATGTTGTTAATGAGCTTTGCACTTTACAATTAATCAGAAGATGAGTCATTTTGATGCTCATTCATCCCCAGAAACTTGAAATCCTCTGAATTTTCATGACATAAGGTCTGATCCTGGCTGGATAAAACATAATGATATCTTTAAATTGTAAACATGCATGTTGGTGTAGTAAACATTCAGAAAGTACCATCAACTTACAAAAAATAGTGACATTTATTTATTCAACATACAGTAACTGACCATCTACCCTATTCCAGGCAACAGTCTAAATCGGAATATAAGTAGTACATAAGACAGCCTGTGCTCTCATAGAGTTTCCATTCTGGCTGGGACGTGACAGACAATGCATACACTAATAAATAGATGTGTCATCGTATAAATTTTATGAAGTAAAATCAAATAGGGCAAGGTAAAACACCAACATAAGAAAATGGTCACACCATTTACTGAATGCTTATGATGCAAAATCATTTCATACAAGTTTGTCTAATACCAATGGTCCCCAAATTAATGTGATTTCCATTTTACAGAAGACAGACTAGAATTACATAAGATGTAACTTTATTAAAATTTTGCAGTGCAGAAATGCTAAGTGGAAATTCATACCGGTATCCTGGCTACAGTCCTTGGGTTTTTGTCGTTGTTGCTGTTGTTGTTTGTTTGTTTGTTTTACAACAGTGCTCAATTCCATTGGTCTCACAAGTACCAGGAATAATTTTCCTTCATAGAAAACAATTCCTTGGCCTTTAACCTCATTTGGCTTACAATGACAGCAGGCATTCCAGCAGACACCTGCAAGAAAGCCAAGAAGTGTTTTTTAAAAACACATTCATAAGTCAATACATCTGTACAAGGAAAAGAGCACACGTCCAGAATGGTTAATCTATGCTACAGTCAACAAATATTTAGAAAGTCCCTACTCCAGTACCAGGCACTAATCCAGGCAACTGAGGTGCCCCTGCATACAAATTAACCACTGTTCCTGCCTTTACTCCACATGGCTTCTAGAAGTGGATAATCACAAGGGCGGCAGGCAAGGAGAAAAAAAAATAGCTTGATGGAATCTCAGATGGGGGAACTGTGTGTAACAGAACACAACATGGGAGGTGTACTTCACCTAAATTTGGGGATCAAGATCATAGGAGTGAAAGTCAACTGAATCTTTCTGTGTATAAATAGTTCAAATACCTTTATATCAATCACTCAGTATTTATTAGCTACCCAGAACTTGTAAGTAATTCTTCTAAAATGTGCAAGGTAATTTAAAGAACACTGCATCAAGTTCCAATAACTATTAACCGGTACTTTCTGGCTGTGACTTTGGGTAAATAATTTATTTTCTCTAAATCATGGGTTCTTAATCTGTTTTATGAGTCTAGTAACATATACTCATACTTCTTTTTAGCATTGTTGAGAGAATGAAATGGGAAAATGGATGTTAAAAAACCTAGTAAGTCATGATATTTATATATGATTATAATTTATCACAAAACTATCAAGTACCATTTGATCAATTTAATATATCTATGAATGGAGAGCAAATTGGTATTAAGTCATTACATGATATGTACCAAATACATGGTATTGAGGGAGAGAGCAATGTGATGTCATTCCAGAGCAGACATTTGGGGGTTATATCCACGTAGCATGCTTAAGTGGCAATGAGCTAAGAACCACTGAAAATGTTTATGAAGGCAAGCTGGTTTGGTGTACACCATGTGCCCTGTGCATTTCTTTTCTTCATGTAACTTTCCAGGGCCATTCTGCTTTACTTCAGGGAAGTTTGCTTGCCTTACTGATGACTATGTCATAGTTAATTAGAAATATGAGCTTTTCCTTTTTCCCATTTGCTAAGAAATGTTTATTAAACTTCCAGACTTTCTTTTGAGGTATGGATGCTGAATCCTGGTGGAAAATACACTATGAATTACGAGTATAAATAGTGTAGAAGAAGTAACCAGACAACCTAATATTTGCTGCATACTTATTATATGCCTAACTGTCTCAGTCAGTTTGGGCTGCTTTAACAACTTACCCTGGACTAGGTGGCTCAAGCAATTAAAATTGACCACTCATAGCTCTGGGTGGTCCAACACCAAGGTGCTGGCAAAATATGTGTTTGGTGAAAGCCCCTTCCTAGTTCATAAGTGGTCATCTTCTCTTGGGCAACCTCTTATGGTGGACAGGGTGAGAGAGCCCTCTGTGGTCTCTCTTATGTGGGCATTAATCCCATTCATGAAGTATCCACTTTCTTGACCTAATTACCTCCAAAGGATCCACTCCCGAATATGATCATATTGGGGTTAGGATTTCAATATATGAGTTTTGGGGGGCACTCAAACACTTCATCCATAATATATACCCTCTGTTTTTTTAGTTTGGGTTCCTCTAAAAGCAGACCCCAAGAGAAGGATTTGAGTGAAGAGTAGTTTAATTGGGAGATAATTCTAGGAAATGTACCTATGGGAATATAAAATCAAGAAAAAGAAAGAGGAAAAAAAAGACCTATAAAAGGTATATTGTCAGCAAATTACCATTTTTTTGTTTTTTAGATTTTTTTTTTTCATGAGAGATGCAGAAAGAGGGACAGAGACACAGGCAGAGGGAGGAGAAGCAGAGTCCATGCAAGGAGCCTGCTGTGGGACTCAATCCCAGGAATCCGGGATCATGCCCTGAGCCAAAGGCAGACACTGAAAGGCTGAGCTACCCAGGTGCCTCAGTGAGTTACTAGTCTAAGGCCTAATTTCCTGGCAAACCTAGAAGATAATACAAACTGTGAATTTGAGGATCATCCTAACCAAGGGAGAGAACATCAGGACATTTAAACGCCAGCCCCCAACAGTCACAATTGAAATCTACTGTTGAGAAAAGGAACATTCAACCTGCCTATTTTCAGGCAGAAAAAGGCTCAGTAGCCAGTTAAACCATCAGGAGATGCACAGCAGGTGACGGTACGTGGAAGTTATACCACTGTTCCTGGAAATGTAAGGAAACTGAATTTATTGCTGACAGCATCTTTATATATACTATATGATAACTTTTCATAACTTTGAGCAGTCAGTACTATTATCACCCCTACTTTATAAATGAGAAAACAGAGATTCAGAGAAGTTAGTTAATTTTCTCTAAGTCACACAGCTAGTCGGCAGGGGAGCTAAGTTCCAAACTCTGAACTACTCCAGCATTCTGTGATCTTTCATCTATATTGCTTACTCTGGGGAGGGGGGGTGTGGAAAAGTTGACTTTTTCTGGAGAACTTCATTGGGCTAATTGAGAAAAGGTGTAAATCATAATATGTTAATACGCTGCACTAGTTTTCAAAAAAAGATGATGCTAGAAATAACTGCTTCCTAAAGTAAGATAATATAAAGATCTGCTTCTTCCTAACACTCTTTGTAATGTTTTTAATATTTGTTGCCGTGTGCCAATGTTATAGTCATGTTTTTTTTCTGCAAGCATGTGTGTGGGACATTGAGGTAGTGTATGACTAATATGAAAACTTAAGAAAAAATTTATTCCTAGAACTTGGCTTAAAACATCCCAGCGTCTATCCCAAAGATGCTCATGAACATTGTGAGTTCAATAAAATCTCTTTTGTTTCAACAAGTTGGATTGGAACTCAATACCAGGTCTCAGGGAAGCTGTGGCTTTTAAGGAGAAGGAAGCATTCAAATAGCAATAGAATATATAGGTCTACAAAATGTATGGAAGAGACAGACAGTCATTTCAGGTAATAAAATTTGATGTGAAGATATTTGTGGGAGCAGGATACTGAAAAGTGCATTCTAAGGATATGAGCAAAACAGTTTTATAGAATGGAATTTATGAGAGATATGGGATTTAAGGTCAAAATGCTATATTGAGGCCAGACGGTGGGACCTTTTCAATGCCAGGCTCAGAAGTTTGAATTTTACCTCACCCCTTAAGACCTAGAGAAGACCTTTGCTTCCATAAATAAAAGGACAGTTTTTACTTTCCCGCAGTCACCAAAGCAGAATTATTAGTTCTGTTATGCTAGCCCTGATACTGCCTTTTTGTTTTTTTTTTTTATACTGCCTTTTTGGTGTGTTTTTCTTTCTTTCATGAAATAATCCAATTCACTATAAACAAATAGAAAATATAAAATGACCAAAATAAGAAAATAAAAGCCCTATATAAATTTGCCCCCCAAATAGTCACAGTTAAGAATACTCTTCAGGTAAAGACACACATATGTGTTTAATGCACACACACAAATGCACACACACAAACACATGTTCATACACACAAATGCACACACACAGGGTCTTAGTAGACAAGCTACTTCTTTATAATTCTGCATTTATTCACTTGACATAACAGTTATATATTTATGTCCCAAGACTTACCATATCTATTTCTATATATATGTTGGTGAAAAGTGCTTAAAAACAGCAAAAAACTTTGTAATCTCACCATGGCTAGAAATATAATATTTATATTCATGATAGAAACTGAGATTTTCCCAAAACCTATTCAATCCCACTCCCACAAAGTAAACCTGTTAACAAAGTGATACAATAATCCCTCCTTCTAAAAAATGTAATTCATTTATAAATAACAAAAAATGCTATGTTACATTAAAAGCACATTCACATCTGTCCACATCCACATCTTTATATATGCATACATATATTGCTTATGTATTTTAGTGAAATTATAATCATTCCATACTTTCAGGACTGAAACTTGCATCTTTCATTTAATATATCATGGAAAAGTTATACCAAATTCTTCTTAATGGATCAATAGTATGGATGTACTCAACTACTTTTCTACTATTGAAGTTTTCCTTAGTATGGTTTTGAGTCATGGTTATTTTGTGAATTTGTACCATCTTATACCAGTAAATGTAGCATGAATATATGTCTATTAATTTGCCCAAACCCATAGTCCAAATTGTGTCTCTAACACTAAACTTTCTGGACAACATTACGATGACCAAATTCCCAAACAAGTTCTAAGCCCAATACTCCTCTATTTATCCACTAACTGCATTAAAAAAAAAAAAAATGAGTACCTAGCATTTGCCAGAAATGGTGTATGTTGTGAAAGATTCAAGCATATTTTAAATCTAATTCCTGCTCTCAAGGATTTTAGAGTAAGTTGGAAACAGCTTAAAATGCTTTTATAAAGACTTAGTTTTGTTCTTGATACAACTTAGACTCATTTTTTCCTGTTTTAAACATGGATTTTGGAGGACCACTGGTGGGTCTGTATGTCATATATGCTCTATATGATCAACAGACTCGGGAATTTTTTTTGTGGAAAAAAAATTACCCCAAAACAGAGATCTGCAAGGAGTATAATGATTGGT
Source organism: Vulpes lagopus (assembly GCF_018345385.1). Classification (NCBI taxonomy): domain Eukaryota; kingdom Metazoa; phylum Chordata; class Mammalia; order Carnivora; family Canidae; genus Vulpes; species Vulpes lagopus. The sequence continues at coordinate 127,915,338 of NC_054827.1, read as the reverse complement.
TTAGAGGCAATAAAAAATCTAAGTAGAAGGTAGATCTAAAGATAGAAAAAAATAGAGCCCATGTAGTGTTATCAAGACTGATTTTACAAAACTCTTGCTTTAAATCCCAATTCCATTACTTTTTCAGCTGTAGAACTTTTGACAAGGTATTTGACCTCCCTGTGTCTCAGTTTCTCTACCTATAAATTTATGATTTTACGGTTACATACCTCATGGAAATGTTATAAAGATTAAATGAGAAAATTCACGCTAAGTACTAATCATAGTGCCCCACTAAAATGAAAAATAAATATGTAAATTGGCTCAATAAATTGTGGCTACTATTTTATTAGCATTTTATTAGTATTTTATTCATTTTGTCTTATGGGCTCATACTTGATTTTTAACTGAAATGAGCAAAAAAAAAAAAAGTTTAAAGACAGTTGAATTATGATAATATCCAGGGACCTTGAGGGTCAGACAGTATCTACAGTGGTTAATATGGTCCCTTCCTTGACAACTGTTTCAGGATTCCCCAAGGACACCTCAGGTTCAGTAATTTGTTAGAACTTAGAGAAATAAGTGTATAATTATACTCATGACCATAATTATGTTCTTACAGCAGAAAGGATACAAGGTGAAATTGGCAAGGAGAAAAGGTACATGGAAAAAGACCAGAGGAAAGCAGGTGTGGTTTTTCAAGGGTCTTCTCTGGGAGGAGTCTCCTGACACACAATTCCTCAAGCACTGAGTTACAACACACATATAAAATGTTCATCGTCTATCGGAGAAGGACATGACAGGATCATTTCCATTGTTTTTATCTATGACTCATCAGGCAGATGCCCTATGCTTCATTGAATCCCAAAATAAAAACAGGAATTTGGTATAAAACATAGTGTTTGTGGGGAAAAAAAAAAACCATAGTGTTTGTGCAAACAGTTTAAGCATGGTCAATTTTATTTTTCAGTTTTGTGAATGATAGAAAATCTAAGTTCCCAGACACCTGTCAAGGTCCAATCTCATAAGATGGTCTTTCTAAGGATAGCAGACTCAGGTATGCTGAGTTCCCTCTGTCCTGCGTAGCAATGAAAAATCATATACTGACCGTGAAGGCACCATTGCATGTGGCAGCAAGGCCACAGTGAAGGTAGCATAGTTTACACTGTGCTGGTGATATATGGCACATTACATGTGCATTTATAATAAAGTTACCCCCCTCCCAAACTTACTCCATTCCATCTCCAGGGCCTAACCTCCATATCAGGGAATTAGCATGGAGGCCAGACACAAGCAAAACTGTGCTTGAGCATTTTTAAACCCCATACACTAGTTTCTTCATGGAGGTTGGCAAGACATCTTCCTTGCTCTTTTCCTTTTCTGTTTGGCCTCCAAGATTGACAGCATCAACCTAGAAATCATCACTTGAGATGGCATGTGGGTACCAAAGCAGTGTCGGTCGTGTTTTCCACAGGCATTTATGCTGATCAGAGACCATCACACTTGGACAGAATAGGAAAGAAGACAAATATGGTTACAACTGGGTAGTCAAGAATAAGATTAATGTGAACCAACTCATTAGAAACTCTGACACCAGGGGATCCCTGGGTGGCTCAGCGGTTTAGTGTCTACCTTTGGCCCAGGGCGTGAACCTGGAGTCCCGGACTCGAGTCCCGCATCGGGCTCCCTGCATGGAGCCTGCTTCTCCCTCTGCCTGTGTCTCTGCCTCTCTCTCTCTCTCTCTCTGTGTTTCTCATGAATAAATAAACAAAATCTAAAAAAAAAAAAAAAAAAGAAAAAGAAACTCTGAGACCAGGTGAAAGACTCTTAAGGACTGGAGTTTCTGCAAAACTGGTGAAACTCATTTCTGCATATTTCCTTTTCCCTGGCTTTGCGAATTTATTTGACAAAATTATATTGAGATGTGTATCAGGCAAACACATGTTGCAAATAAAACAGTGACTCAGACAGCAGAACCCCTGCCTTCATGGAGTTTACATTCCAGTAAATGCAGATCTTAAACTTGTCCTGACTTGCTAAATAGATCTTTTATTTTAAGAGGTTTTTTTTTTTTCCTTAATTTATTTGAGGAAAGAGAAAGAGCATGAGCAGAGGAGGGGCAGAGGGAGAAGAAGACTTCCTGCTGATCAGAAAGCCCAATGAGGGGCTCAATCCCAGGACCCTGGATCGTGACCCAAGCCAAAGGCAGATGCTTAACTGACCGAGACACTCAGGCACCCTAAATAGATCTTTTATGGTGTCATTCAAACCATATAAGCTTCTCAAGGGAACAAAGCTAAGGATGATCACTGAATCCTTCCTCTAGAGAATTCTTATCTATATAAGATAAAAGGATTGTTGAATGATATTCAGATAAAAGCAATATCTTGTTCTCATTTCACCATGTTAACTCCATGAAAAAAAAATATTTATTTGCCCTCATATAAAAACAGGCACAGGAGGGCGGTGCCTGGGTGGCTCAGGTGGTGATCCTGGGGTCTTGGAATCCAGTCCCGCATCGGGCTTCCTGTGGGGAAACTGCTTCTCCTTCTACCTATGTCTCTGCTTCTCTCTCTGTGTCTCTCATGAATGAATAAATAAAATACTTTTAAAAAAACAGGCACAGAAGGAGTTTGGCAAGATGTGACCTCCAATGGTCCCTCACTGATCACTAATTCCGCTCAATGTAAGTTAATTCGGTTATTAAAGATTCCTTAAGTACCTATGTTAAAGACATTGCATAATCTAACTTTCAAACACAACATTTATTTAATTGCCTACTCTAGATAGTGTCCTAAATCTGTAATTTCCAATATAAAGTATGTTATTTCCTTAAAAAAAAAATGGGGCAGTTTCTCACCTGTACAGTTTCTGGCACTTCTCACTCCTAGGATTTCTCAGTGTGAAATGACAGCTACTCAGATATCACTTTGGCAGGTTCCTTCATTCAGCATCCAGAGACATGACTCCTGGCTCTGCTATATAAATCAGCCTATGAGCACAGACCTCCTATAACCGCCATTCAGAACCATCACCCCCAATGACATGCCTGATCAATGACTACCAATGAATTTAATCAGCAGTATCTCCTTGATAACTTTGTTTCATCCTAGAGTGATTTTGTATCACCCAATGGGAGAGTCCTCCTGAGTCACTAATTTACCATCATAGCCATGTTGGTTTGCTTGGGCCTAATATCTGTTGCTAGGGTGGGAGGACCAGGAAAGGAAAGTATAATTCACATGTGACAAGCTGAAATAGGTTGTCCATAGATTTTTACAAGGACACTGTCAAACATAATTGGAAGCAATGTGGCAGAGCTGTTGATTCTTAGGAAGTGACATCTACAAAGGGGAATTGTTAATCTCAAGCAATGTGGCTCTGCTAGAATAAGAAAAGGCAAACTTTTTTTTTATTGGAAAGCAGACAGAGCTTTAAAGGGGGATGGACTTAGGAAGCCATAATCATTTTGAAGTCCATTTCTGGGGATCCCTGGGTGGCGCAGCGGTTTGGCGCCTGCCTTTGGCCCAGGGCGCGATCCTGGAGACCCGGGATCGAATCCCACGTCGGGCTCCCGGTGCATGGAGCCTGCTTCTCCCTCTGCCTGTGTTTCTGCCTCTCTCTCTCTCTCTGTAACTATCATAAATAAATAAAAATTAAAAAAAAAAATGAAGTCCATTTCTGTAGGCATACAAAACAAAAAGATCTCAAGGTCATATCTACAGACACATGGCCTGTCATTCATTGGGATCATTGTCATTTTAGGATTGGTGCAATGAGTATTTATTTAGCAGCTGATTTTCAAATGACATACAACCATGTGCACGCACACAGACACACACACACACACAAATATGTGGTATATAATTTTGAACTATCAATGAAAAAAATCCATACTGTACTGAAAAGCCTCCACAAAAGACCTGAGTGCTTTAACTGGCTTCTCTACTTTCAGAAGGATATTGGGTAAGATTTTACCACTTTGCTTCTTAGTTTTTTCACATGTAAAGTGAGGGAATTGGAAACTGTATATAAAGTTTGCTTCAACTTTTTTTTTCCAGTCTAAATATTTATTTAGTAAATATTTTCAGGCAAGATATCTATCTATCTATCTATCTATCTATCTATCTATCATCTATCTATCATCTATCTCTATCATCTATCTAGATATAGATGTCTGAATTATCAGATATCTCATAACTCTTACTATGTTTGAAGCCCCTTTTAAATTTAAAATCAATTTGATTAACATATAGTGTATTATTAATCTCAGAGGTAGAATTTAGTGATTCATCAGTTGCATATAACACCCAGCACTCATCATGTGCCGTCCTTAATTCCCATCACTCAGTTACCCCATCCCCCACCCATCTCCCCTCCAGCAACCTTCAGTTTGTTTCCAATAGTTAAGAGTCTCTTATAGTTTGTCTCCCTCTCTGATTTCATCTTATTTTATTTTTCATTCCCTTTCCCTGTTCACCTGTTTTGTTTCTTAAATTCCACATATGAGTGAAATCATATGATATTTGTATTTCTTTGACTTATTTCACTTAGCAAAATACCTTCTAGTTCCAGCCACATCATTGCAAATGGCAAGATTTCATGCTTTTTGTTATTACTCAGCCATTAAAAAGAATGTAATCCTTTTAAAAAATAAGGCATGATCATGAAATATTTGATTTGGAAAGGAAGAGAAGATAGAAACAAGCAAAAGAGAGGAAAGAAGAAATACAACAAGTAAAAACAGGAAGAAATAAAGTCAACATTTGAAAATTATTATTATGGAACTACTTGGCTCCAGGTAACAATTTTATAAATATTTAATACATGGTCCATAGTTGTTGATTTTGGATGATCTTGAGACCAATAGGAGTTGTTAAATGTTCAAACAAAACAATGTTTGAAAGTTCATGACTATGGGTTATATTAAATGTAGACTGGAACTTGGTTTAGTTGTAGATTCATTATAATCCTTGGAAGAATTTTGAGGCTTCCATAAGTAGAATTAGCAAATAATTCTATCAAAACACATGCAACTTTTCATGAATGAATTATCATTAATGGAATGATAAACATAAGATGGTAGACTAAACCTATTTCCTTATTTCACCACTCAGCAAGAAGCAGTCAAAATGTAAGCATGCAATGCCACTTTTGGACCTCGTCCTCCTCTTCCTCCTCCTCCTCCACCTTCTTCTTCTTCTTCTTCTTCTTCTTCTTCTTCTTCTTCTTCTTCTTCTTCTTCTTCTTCTTCTTCTTCTTCTTCTTCTTCTTCTTCTTCCTATTATTATTACTAGGAACCACCCAAGTCTGTGTAGCTCTTATCCTTAGCAAATCTAAAGTTCATGGACACTACCATGCTAATAGATTCTTCACTTAGTTTCAGATTTTCCATCCCTGCTAGTTATTTTCTAGACATAGATGTTTACATAACCTTAAATAATGATATGATGAAGATCCCTTATAAAAGAGGTAAACTTGACTCTCTAATTTGTTAATTATGCTTGGCTTAAACATTAAGGTGACAAAGTTCATCATTTGCTTAACTAGCTGCACTAAAGGCCATAAGCCCTAGCTGTATACCAACAATGTTTTCATTAGATAAAACTGCTTAAGCTCACTTATGAGGTGACATTCTGTTCCCTTCTCATTGGGGGAAGGAAGATGGAAAGGTCTGAAGGGGTGGAGAGGTAGGGGGAAGGAAATGAGAATTGTAGGCTTAAAAGTGGCATATAGACCTACCTCCAAGAGGGGCTTTATAGTCAGATCAATGGTGAGATTAGATGCATTGTTTACACAAACGACTTTTCAAGTGAAAACTCCATTATATCGTACTCAATGTAATTTGATTTTATCTATTTCATATATTTAACACATAGACAAAAACAGTTTCTTGGTTATATTCCTTTTGTGGAACTCTTATCAGTTTACACAAGGTCCATTAGGGGGAAAAAAAGACAATTACACCAATTGCCCAATGTGTATAACAAGACACCTAAACATTTTTCCTGGTGTGTGAATGAATAGAAAATGAAGTTTCATATGCTCCATCCAGCTTCCTAATAACTTTTTAGAAGGGCAATTTGCTCTAAATGCCATCTTTTAGAGCACAAGGTCAATGATCTCCAACTTGAGTGCATTCTTCAGATCTAAACAGATACAGAAGAAACACATTTTCTATTTCTTAAAGAAATATGAATCACCAGACATCTGAGAAAAGACAAGCATGAAAGGTAGGATAGAGGGGAACTTGGGTGGCTTGGTTGGTTAAGTGTCTGCCTTTGGCTCAGGTCATGATCCCGGGGTCCTGGAGTTGAGCCCCCTGTCAGGCTCCCTGCTCTGTGGGGGAATGCTTCTCTCTCTGCCTCTCCCCCCTCTTGGCTCTCTCTCTCTCTCAAATCAATAAACAAAATCTTAAAAAAAAAGAAAAGTAATATAGAAATGAAAAAAAAAAGACACATTAAAACACAAGAGGCAGATAATTAATGGACAAAAACAATTGAGATACACTTATTTTTAATAGAAATGGTATCATGCTATACATGGTTTACAACTTTTGTTTGTTTGCTTTTATTTAATATTTACAAATGAAGAACCAGGCCATGCTATAGGTTCCAAGGGCTGGCTACTAGTGTTTTCTTCTTTGGCAGAAGGTTGTAGATCTTCTATGCTATTTTTTCTTAGTCATTAATTCAAATCTCATGAGTTTCTGGACAGCTTAAGGATTGAATGCTTTGAGGTCAGGTGTCCAATTTTGACCCACCCAGTGGTTGTCTCTTGATTAAAGATCAGAATTACACTGTTTCCTTCACTGGAGGTGAAGGAAACAGTGGGTATATATCATAAAGAGAAAAAGATTTATAGAATTGTTTGTAAAATCATATATTCTACTTTCTGTTTTAAAACATTCATTTTAAAAATAATAAGTTCTTTATTTTTGTTTGTTTGTTTTTTCTATCCTTGACCTCTCTCCATCATTTTATTTGGATAGCCAGCAGTAGGAGCTTGCTTGTATCATTTTATATAATTTCTTATGTTCATATAATCATAGAGAAACACAAACAAATGCACATGCTCAGTGAAGTTTCTTTGTTAACAGTTCTGTAAAAATTCTATATTATATATAAATTATTGATACTATCAAACACTGTCTACATTGAAAGGGAAATCCCCCTCCAGTCCTTTTTTTTTTTTTTTTCCCCTCCAGTCCTAAAAAGATTGTCAACCTCCCTTCAGTGCTGAACCACCTGAGTGTCTCAGTTTGCCAAACAACTGCTTTCAGCTCAGGTCATGGGATCAAATCCCTAGACAGGCTCCCTTCTAAGTGAGGAGTCTGCTTCTTTCTCCTCCTCTGTCCCTCTATGCCACTTGTGCTCTCTCTCTCTTTTTCTCTCTCAAATAAATAAATAAAATCCTAAAAAAAAAAAAAAAAAGCTTATCAATTGCTATAGTCCTTTTAGAAGGCAATTTGGGGAATATTTATCATTTTTTAAATGCATATATCCATCATATAGTAATTTTCACTCTAGATATGTGTTCTAGAAAAATACTTATGTATGTGCCTAAAAATGAGAAAGAGTACAACTATGTCAATTGCAGCATCATTTCAATAGTAAAAATTATTTTCATAGCAGAAGCATCTTACAAGGTATTCAACTGAAAAATGGTTAAATAAATTGTGAATATTTATAATATGAGACTCTCATTAGCCAGAGCCAAATTCTACGTTAGGATCAGTAGGCACAGTGCCTAGTGTCCACACAAATATTTTAATTTTAATTTCTTTGAAAATTAATAATAAGCAAATATAATAAATAATTACATAATAATTATTCCAGATTAGATTATATCCATTTTGTCCAAACACAGTCATAAAGGATATTTTTAATAATGCTGTTTATTATTATTATTATTATTATTATTATTTTAATGTACTAGGGACCCATAAAGGCACAATTTGAAAGGGCCCATAAAAGTCATACTTCAGCTCTACATTCAGTTTTTTAAAGCAATGATATATATCTATATATGCTGCAATGCTAGGATTTCCAAGATAACTGGAAATCACATAATAATCTTTTGAACATTAAGACTGGTATTCTATAAATTATCATAAAAGATAATGTATGTTATATGTAAGTTATATAAATACAGAAAACATCTTGGAGAATGCTTAGCTAGCTTAAAACAGAGAATACTTACACTAAGAGGAGTGGTTTGAGGGTATGTGTGAAGGGACTTTTTAATTTTTGTCTTTATATTCTTAGATATTTCTAGCATTATTTTACAATAGAAATGTGAATTCAAAGTATCCTTTAATATTTTTTTCTAAAATGTACTTCTGATTACTTTTGTGCATAACAAATTGAATCAAGACTTAGTAGCTTAAAGCAACATTTCTTATGATGTTCTCAAATTTGAGGCTAAAATACTTGGACAGGGCACAGCAGAGATGTTTTGTCTCTGCTCCATGATATCTGAGGCTTCAGCTTAAATGAACTGAAGACTGATCATATACCTTGGTGGTGGGGACCTGGAATTATCTGACAATTCTGGAGCCTGGGCTGGGTGAGATTGAAGATTAGGTGGGCTGACTGCAGTGCATACACGTCACCTCACATGTCACTTGGTTTTCCCACAGAATGGCCTCAGGGCAGTTGAACTATCTCAATAACAGCTAGGGTTTTGAGCAAGAGTGTTCCAATGAATAAAGTAAAACTTCATCACCTTTTAGGATTAAGCCTAAAAAATTGCAGTGTGTGACCTCTGCCATATCCACAGTAGTCGTAAACCCTTGTCCCCCTTCCCAGATCTTGCCTTCACACTGTAAAAGAGCATGTGCAGGGTTGACATTCCCATTTTTGTAGAATACAACTTGCCACAGACTGCCCACTAGTCATGAAAATATACATTGGTCCAACATAAAAATACACTTATGCCTTTTGCTAAGTTTGCACATTTTTGTCCATAATAGTATCAGCTTTAAGTCTAGAATCCTATCATCAAAATCAGATCCATATCCATACCCACATGAAGCCCCTTCTGTGTGATGGCTCTTGCATAGTTTCTATAAATTTAGAATCTGTAAATAGCAAAAGAAACAATTAACAGAATGGAAAGACAGTCCACAGCATGGAAGAAAATGTTTGTAAACCATGTATCTGATGAGAGGTTCATTTCCAAAACATATAAGGAATTTCTATGACTCAATAGTAAAAAGAATTCAATTTAAAAAATGGACTTGAATGTCATTTGTTCAAAGAAGATATGCAAATGGCCAACAAGTATATGAGAAGGTGCTTAATATCACTGATCATCAGGGAAATGTAAATCACAACCACAATGAACTATCACCTTATGCCTGTAGGATGTCTATTATTTATAAAAACAAAAAGTAACAAGTGAGAAACTGGAACACTTGTGCACTGTGGGTGTGAATGCAAAATAGTGCAGGTACTATAGAAAATAATATAGAGGTCACTCAAAAATTAAAATAAAACAGTCATATGATCCAGCAGTCCCATTCCTATACATATATATCCAAAAGAATTATAATCAGGATCTAGGAAAGCTATCTGTACTCCTATGTTTACTGAAGCCCTTTCACAATACAATAGCCAAGATATAGAAAAAACTAAAATGACCATTAACGGATGAATAAAGAATATGTATATACACAATGGAATATTACTATTCAGCCTTAAAAGAGAAGGAAATTCTACCATTTGTGTCTGTGAAGATATTATGCTAAGTGAAATAAGACAGTCACAGAAAGACAAATACTGAATAATTCCACTTATATGAGTTATTGAAAATAGAGAAGCAGAAAATAGAATGGTGGTTTACAAGGACTGAGCAAAGGGAGAAATGGGGATCTACTAATAAATGGTATAATGTCACAGTTATATAAAATGACTGAGTTTAGAGGTCTACGTAAAACATAGAGCCTATAGCTAATGATACAATGTTGTGAATTTAAAATTTTGTTTAGATGATAGGTCTCTTGTTAAATGTTTTTAACACACACACACACACACACACACACACACACACAGAAAAGGAACCCAAAGAAGACTTTGGAGGTGACAGATGGACTTATTACCTTGATTATGGCAATTGTATGGGTATATGCACATGTCCATATTCATCAAATTGCAGATACTAAATATGTGCAGTTTTTGTATATTAATTATACCTTAATATAGCCATAAAAATAAATGGACAAAACTGCTGCAATACTAAAAAAAATTCTCTAAACTGAAGAGACACAAGATTGTCTCCCTTCCCACTAACATATCGCACACACAATTATCCATAATTCAGCGATGGGGCAGGCACAGACCACTACTATAGCCATTTGTTTTCAAAAGGACTCAAATAGAAGACTTGAGATGATAAAAAAAAAAAAAGAATTCTAAACTCCAGGCAAATGCATGTCGTCAATTCTTGATCAGGGTCTGTGCTATTCCCTGTTGTTATCTTTGGCACTTAGTCCTGCTGACTGGGGCTTTAGTGCAGATTTCTGAAACAATTTTCCACCTCTTTAAGATATGAGTCATGTTTGTAACTGAACAGCCTTTTCAGCCTGCTTCCTGCTTATAAACATGTGGGTTTTCAGAGAACTCTTTCTCTTTGCACAGTTGAGCCCTTTTAGTTCTGTTCTCTTAAATACTTTTGGGGCTTCCTGTGTATCCACTTATAATTAATTATTTTAGGGGAGAAAACATATCCACAAATCTCCTGGGGATAAGCGCTTCTTTGCTTGGGTTCCTTGTGAGGTTGCTGGGCACCACTTTAAGATCTTTAGAAGCCCTCTAGTTAAATAGAGACCATCTACAAACACATTATTCAGATTTTTAGAAAGCTTTTGATTATTTGAAAGGTCTATGAGGCTCTAACTTAGGTAATTCTGAAGTCTGAGAAAGGATTTTTATAACAATCTTGGCTTCCTATTTAACCTGAAAGTATCTTTTACTTTATTTTTGCTCAGGGTCCTTTATCACTTAGTTTTATTTTTGTTTTTTGTTTTCTTTTCTTTTCTTTTCTTTGCTTTGCTTTGCTTTGCTTTACCTTGTTGTTTGTGTTTTTTCTAACTTGTTGTTTGTGTTTTTTCTGACTTTTTTCTTTTGTTTGCTTTACCTTGTTGGTTTTTTTTATCCTGTTGCCTTCATACTTCCCATACATTTTGATTGAAAACTGAGCAGTTTCTTTTTTTTAAGATTTTATTTGTTTATTCATGAGAAACATGGAGAGAGAGAGAGAGGCAGACACAGAAGCAGAGGGAGAAGCAGGCTCCATGCAGGGAGGTCGACGTGGGACTCGATCCCGGGTCTCCAGGATCATGCCCTGGGCTGAAGGCAGGCGCTTAACTGGTGAGCCATCCAGGGATCCCCTGAGTAGTTTCTTGTTAGCTCATTTCCATAAAAAATTTTGTCAATATGAATCAAATAAATTGGCTGGCTGTTTCCTTATTCTGCCTGGAAGTCACCTCCAGCAAATTTGCTAGTTGGTTAAGAATATTTGTGTTTCCTACGTCACCACAGCAAATAGTGTTGCCAAACTTCATGCTACAATACAACAAGAACTACCTTTCTTCCAGTCTTGTATAAGGATTCCCTCCCTGAACAGCTTCCCTAAGAGTTTCCTCAAAACCCTTTCAGAATCTGCTCACTGTCTGGTTGATAGATAGTGTCACGTATTTTAGGCTTTCATTATGGCAGCATGTCACTTTGAGTACCAAATTCTATTTTGATTCCTTGTTCCATAAAAATTTGACCCCACACTTAGCAGCTTGCCATTTGATTATGTGGATTTTTGGGGTTAGGGATTCAGAGAATATATAGGAGTATGGGATATTGGGGGCCAGAGCTGAAGAACTCAAGAACTAGAAAAGGATGACTTGCAGCCAGAGAGAGTATCATCTGAAGTTTTGTTCACTCACCTGCCTGGTGCCTTCCCTGAGAATGTCAAAGGCCAACATTGCTGCCCAGAGTACCTACACTTGCCTTCAATGTGGCTTGACCTCCTCAGCATGGTGATTCCAGAGAGTGAATTCACTTCCACCCCCCACACAGTTACTACAGTGAACAAGGCAAAGGTACACAATTTTTTATGACCAGCTGCAAAGTGATAAGCATTATTTCTGGCATTCTTTATTTGTTGAAGTATTCAAAAACTCATCTTAAAATAGGAGGCAAAGACACCACCCTTGAATGAAAGCAGTGGCAGAGCCACTTTGCAGAGGAGCATTCAAGATGGAAAAATGTCACTCTGGCCATCTTTGGAAAATACACCCTGCCACAATTATCATAGTGGAAATATCAATACTAACCCACAAAAGATGAAAAGTTTCAGAAAATCCATAAAAATCCTTGTAGAAGCCACCTTTTATTATAAAAATCACCAATAATATCAAAGTACAACCGAATCCCTCATTATCTTCTGTGTGAAGTGTTTAATTGGTTATAATATAAAAGCTCATAGAAGGTATAATGTATAAAAATGTATTCTATTGATGTGACTACATCCTGCTTGTAGTCAATTCAGTTCTAGTATCATCTTGGGGGAACTCTTTGCTGACTTCCTACCCACCAGCAGGGTTTTGAATTCTGTTTTTATCCTCCCAATGGCATACTATATCAGTCTATCCTATAGCATGCATCATTTGGAACTTGAAACCACAAATGCTATATCTCTCCTTTGCTCTGTTGTTAGATTCCTAGAACTGGATTGTGCTTATTATATTTTTGGTAAAGATTTATTTATTTGAGAGAGAGAGAGAGAGAGAGCTTGCAAGCACATGGGCAGTGGCAGAGGGAGAGAGAGAGAGAAATTTTAGCAGACTCCTCACTGAGCTCAGAGACCAATGCAGGGCTTAATTTTATGACCCTAAGATGAAGACCTAAGCCAAAACCAAGAATCAATGCTTAGCTGACTATGCCACCCGAGGGCCCTTGGATTGTGCTTGTTTCTCATTGAATTCCCAGTGTTTACGAAGTGCTTGGAATGCAACATGGGGTGATTCTCCTCCTCAAGGAATAAAATAATACTCTTTACATTCACACATTTTTTATAGTTTACACGGATGATCTCATTGGCTACTTACATGATATGGATTGATATACTCCTTTCACAGATGAGCCATCTGAAGTCTAGTTAGGTTGTGTAACATGTCCAATATCACTAGACACGATGGTAGCTGAGGAGGGAATAAAATACAAGATCCCTCAATTCTATTCCACTTTTCTTCCCATCTCTCCCTTTCTGCAACTCTGAATGATTGAGAAATGATGTCTTCCCAAGAAGACATAGCAGACTCTGACAAAATTCTGATTCTGCTGTATTAGGATTGGACAGAGCAATATTAATATATTTTCCTTGAAGAAACTGCATATAGAACGTCAAGGTAAATATATATCAACACTAATTCCTTCCAATTTACAGTAGCCTGAATCCCATGTGAAAATAAGGACAAGATTCCATAAAGAATCGAGTTGCACTGGAAAGACTCCAATGTTATAAAATTGAGAAGATTATTTAAGGGCATATTTTAAACAAGATATATTTATTTTTATACCATTCCTTAAATATCTTAATGTTTTATATTAAACTATGCATGGGGAAAATAATCGCTGATATATAAATTATCCAAGTACTTTACACAACTACATGTTCAGTGATTTTTAAGTTCAATTGCCGGGTTCAGTTCTCAATTTCTTGAGAAGTTAAATGAATGCTTTCAGATCATTGGTGTTTTCTCAACATTCCAGTTATGATATGAAAACTCGAAATTAAGAGAAACAGCAGTTTAGCATAGTCTTATGTTTTGTTTTATTTTTTTTTCCTTCCCTTTTCTAGTCCATCCTCCCTAAATGTTACTCAATAAGACAAAGAGCACTTTGGAAGGAGAGAAGAACAGTATGGCTTCCTCCTTCAGTCTCTTTCTCTTTGTTTAGCTGTGATAATATGATAACTTTTGAGCATTCCAAACTTCCATTTTCTCTTCCGGAAGATGGGCTAAGAAGAACTACCATTCGAGTTTTGCATGAATGAGTATTGTGGGCTGAAAACTTTCCCTTCCTATGCACACACAAAAATCCATGTGTTCATTACTAACAACTCAGCACCTCAGAATATAACTATTTGAAGATAAGGACTTTAATGAGATAAATAAGTTTAAATGAGGTCATCTGGGTAGCCTGACCCAATCTGACTGGCATCCTTACAAGAAGAGGAGATTAGGATACAGACACACACAGGGGGATGACTATGTAAGGACACAAGGAGAAGACAGCCAGCCATATGCAAGCCAAGGAGAGATGCTTTAGAAGAAAGCAACCCTGCCACCACCTTGAACTCAGACTTCTCTCCTTCAGACTGTGAGATAATAGATTTTTGTTGCTTTAGGTGCCCCATCTGAGGTAATTTACTGTGGCAGCCCTAGAAAACTAATATAACAAGATTATGATTTAGCCTAAATTAGGCTTAGTGACACGTTAAGTAATGTGGAAGGTAAGTTTTTTTTTCCATAAATTGTCTTCGTGAGTCTTCAATCTTGGAATCCCATGAAGAGAAAAGCTGTAAGCATTTTGTTCAGGTTTTCATGCCAAGTTTTCTTCACTTTTTTAAGGTCACAATAATGACTCTTGTTTGTATTCTTAAAATATTTTTAAAATTAAAATCTATCAATTTTAGGTCCCACTAGGATATTTCCAGTCTAACAACACTCCTGTTTGTCTGTGTTTAGATTGCAAATGAAATTGCTGATGAAATTTCTTACCCTAATGGGCAAATTTACCACTTGGTGAGTGTGCATCTATCCTCCAAATGTTAATGGGTCTTATGCGTCTCCCTTTCCAGAGACACTATCATCTCACACACTGGATGCAGATGCACAATGAAGGAAAAACTCCTTTCATGCTGGTCACTTCACTTAGTTTTCTAATTTCTAGTGCATCCAAATAGGCATTTCCAAAAGCCAGGTGGCTTGCGCTGCCCCACACCAGAAGTGATTGCTTTCCCACTGCCTTACTGGAGTAATGTGCTAATAGAAAACCAAGTTATGGATCTCTAGAACCAGGACAATAATAAAATCATAATGATATTGTTAGCAATCTGGCCCCTGTGCTGGTTCCTTCTCCCAGAGAAACAGTGTCACAGAAATACAGAAACTCATCAATCACAAATATCACATAAGAACCAAGCCAAACAGCTTAAATTTATACACAGCATTGCAGGTGAAGCTGAATTTCACTGTTGCAGAGCAGTTTCTCTTTGAAAAACCCAGTTAGCACGCTAATTGATGTTACTATCCTTTCCTGAGTAGATTCTTAGACATATGTTCTAATGTGATTTTTACAAGGTCACATAGATAACAAGAGATAAGACCAAGATTAAAGCTCAGCTCTGACATCAAGCTCCTACTATCTCTCTAGAACTTACATTTTAAACTTTGAGTGTGCAGTACATGGCTGGACCCATGTTTTGTCATCTCAGGAGTTGTAAACAAATAGGAAAACAAATGAATAAATAAATGTATAAATAGAGCAGTAAAATAACCCAGTTAGCCAGCTGAAGTTAACTGGTAAGCCCTTGAGTCTTAAATATCATCTCAACTCTTATAGCTATGTAGTTATACCAACAGACAATGAAGATTATGCAGTGTGAAGAGCAAGGGGAGGCCAGAAGTCCAAGTTTCCCAGTAACAAATTCCACTATTATATATTTCTATTTGATATGCACTCTTGGGAAATGCACACCCCATTCACTAATGGTGTCATTATTGTTTTGCTTCCAAACTCTTACATCAGATCTGTTAGATTAGTAGTTTAGACTTCCTTAGATGCTAGACTCCTCATTGAACACTTCAAAAATGGAACTTCTTTCAACAAGACTATCAATAAAAACAAATCATACTGTTACTACATGGTTTTCTAAAAACATGGCCAATTTTGGAAAAAATATATTGATATCCTTGTAGCAATTTTTTTTTTTTTTTTTTTTTTTTTTTTTTTTTTTTTTTTTAATTTTTTATTTATTTATGATAGTCACAGAGAGAGAGAGAGAGGCAGAGACACAGGCAGAGGGAGAAGCAGGCTCCATGCACTGGGAGCCTGATGTGGGATTCGATCCCGGGTCTCCAGGATCGCGCCCTGGGCCAAAGGCAGGCGCCAAACCGCTGCGCCACCCAGGGATCCCTGTAGTAATTTTTATGAACAATTTATAGCACATGCAATGATCTCAAATCTGAAATTTTTACTCAATAAATATTCTTTGAATGTCTACTCCATGCCAGACAATGTTCTACCTCCTGAAGATACAGGTACGAACAAAGGTCCTCAGGACACCTGGGTGGCTCAGTGTTTGAGCATCTGCCTTTGGCTCAGGTTGTGATCCTGGGGTCCTGGGATCGAGTCCCACATTAGGCTCCCAATGGGGAGTCTGCTTCTCCCTCTGCCTATGTCTCGGCCTCTCTTTGTATCTCTCGTGAATAAATAAATAAAATATTTTTTTAAAAAATCCTATGTCTTCATGGTCTAATTGAAAAAGTTATGCAATAATAAAATATAGAAGAAAAATGCAGAATGTTGTGGAGTAACATGAACTAGGGTAGGGGAATAGGAACAACCATGCCAATGATGACAGGACAATGATTTGGCTACTTTAATTAGAGTTGTCAGGGGAAACCTCACCACAAGGGTTTTAGTGATATTTAGGCAGACCCTGGAGGAGTAAGAACTCAAGCTATACTGATATCTGAGCCAAGAGTGTTTCTTTTTTTTTTTTTTTTTTTAGATTAAAGAACTTTTTTTTTTTTTTTAAAGATTTTATTTATTTATTCATGATAGAGAGAGAGAGAGAGAGGCAGAGACACAGACAGAGGGAGAAGCAGGCTCCATGCACCGGGAGCCCGACGTGGGATTCGATCCCGGGTCTCCAGGATCGCGCCCTGGGCCAAAGGCAGGCGCCAAACCGCTGCGCCACCCAGGGATCCCACCAAGAGTGTTTCTAATAAAGGACTAATTGAGCCATGAAGCCCTGATGTGATGTGTTTGGTGTGCTCAAAAAATAGCAAAGAAGTCAGTATGATTGAAAGGTAGAGGGAAGGAGAGATTAAGAAGGATGAGCTGGAGTTGGACAGGGAATAATATGAGATCCTTTAAGTCCTTTTAAGTTGATTATTAGGACTCTGGATGCCATTTTTGGCAGAGAAGTAACATGATTTAGTGTTGAAAGGATCACTATGCTTCTGTATTAAAAATAGACCTTACGGGGCAAATTGGCAGGAAGGAGACCAGTGAGAACATCAGTGTCACCCAGGCAAGTGATGGTGGTGGCTTGAACAAGGACAATAGTGAGTTGGCCAGAAGTGGTTGGATTTTAAATATTTTGTGAAGGCAGAACCAACAAGCTTTTGTGATAAACTAAGCAATGAGTATGAAAGAGAAGTGCTAACGAGGATGTCAAATTTTTGATCATTTAAAATAGTGAAGTTGTTATTAACTGAGATGGGAAAGACTGGGGAGGAGTGACTTTGTTGAAGGAGGGGCCAGATAAAGAAACAAATGTTCTCACAGAGTATTTTGAATTGGTTATAGGATTAGGAACAGTTTTGTTGAAAATAGGATGGGACTAGTTAAAGAGAAGTTTGCTTGGAATACATTGGAGTTCTTCTGAAAGAGGCCTTCTTGCAGTCAATTGTGTTTAAGCTAAGATCTAAAGGATGAGTGGCATTTACAAAAGTGAAAGAGGTAGAGTAAGGGTTCTATGGAAAAATCCATCACAGTATAGGCCCAGGAACAGGACAGAGCACGGCACATCAAAACACAGTTGTCTGTACCACTTGTTTTGAAAAGGCAATATTCTAATGTATTGATATATTAAGGGGTAATTTGAACATGGGTGGATTTTGCATTTGCTTATGTGTGACACTGAGAGACATTGGTGAATGCAGAAAATCACACCCAGCTGAATTGAGCTGTGTAGGAATACACAAAACAACACATGCAGTGCCTCAAACATTCCCTGGCACTTTGGTCATCCCCCAAGTGCCACAAGGCCCACCCTGCTTTCCATGTCACTGTGACAGATTTCCCTCCAATCCAAGGTAGCCTTCCTGCCACCACTTTGCAACTGCTCACAGTCTGATTCTCACCCTTCTGATTCTCATTTTCTTGAGCAAGCTTTTGGTCTTTTTCAAGGTCAGGGACTGCTTTTTCTGTAGCTTTATGAGTGTCTTAACCACTTGGCAGGTGTAAAACTGTGCTCCCATTTTTACTAGATTTCTGTCTTTTTTTCTATGTATGTCACAAATGAAATTTTAGAGTCTGCTACGCCCTTGACCCCATAAGTCTTATGGCTTATATTGCATAATTTTACACAGTGCATGGTTTTTAGGAATGCACATACTGTATTCTGGCAGAATTGACTATAACCGTAGGAAGCCCAGGAGCTTGGGGAGTATAGAGCAGTGTGGGACAAGGGTGGAGGGTGGAGCAAGAGGAAGTCGAAGATGAGGTGGGGAATGGGGAGTGAAGGGCCTCCACATAAGCAAGCCATCGTCAGTGGTTTAGACTTCACTACGGGGTCAATGATAAACCATGAAGAACAGCACAGTTGTATTTGGGAAAAATCACATGGAGTGCGGGGATTAGATAGGAAGGGAGTGAGATTCTAGTCAAAAAGCTTGTTGAGGAACTTGTTTCTTTAATGCAGGCTGGACAAGAGGATGGCTTGGCCAGGGACAGCAGAGATGGACAGAAGTGAACAAAACCAAATCGAATTCTGCTTCCTGGTACATTCCTAAACCATCAATCTGAAATATATCCACAATGATGTAAGAGCAAGTAAGGTAGTCAGATAAATAGGAAAGATCCAGAATGTTACACACTTACATCTATACATTTGAATATTTCCCTTTTGTTCTGTCCTATTTTTGCACTTAATGTTGATGAGAAATAATAAGATTATAAATTTAAAAAATGCTAATGATAGTAATAATAATAATAACAGATGTACACAGTATAAGTTTATACCTTGTGAAACTAAACATTCTGGTACCTATTATTCATCCAGATGATAGGGATAATAACAAAACATAGTTATAAGTTTATTATTTGCCAAAACACCTTAAAGTGCTTATACAAGACTGGCATATAGTAAGTATTATTAGGAATATACTTACCATTATTTCAAAATGCTTCATATATATTACATCAGTCCTTCATAACAAGCTCTGAAAGGGGTATTATAATTTCAAGTTTTTCAAAGAGAAAGTGGAAGATCAAGGAGGTTAATCCGTTTGTCCAAAGCCACTGCTGAGTGACAAGCTAGGTCTTCCAGCAGAGTGTTCAGCCTTGCAAGTCCATGTACCATGTCTGCTCTATCCCAGGGTGTGGAGTGATAAAAACGTAAACCACGCAGAGCAGGTGAAGAGTATCACTCATGTGCCCTGACAACCACTCTGCATCCCTTCTAAATTTCCTCTCAGGTCTCCGTCTCTCTGAGCAACCTGATGGCAAAAATTCAATGAGATATGAAGCCCCAAATTCTGTTATACTATCATTAGGCTTCATAAAGTTAGACTTTGTGAAGTTCTTCCAGGAAAGTGCTTTCATCCTTTAGCTGGAAATACTGTGCCATGTTAATTAGCACAGAGTGGAATTGGCCCTGGAATTAAATGCCAGAATGGTTCGATTTCAGCCCACATCTTATAAAACTCAAATCACAATCCCACTAATCAAACCCCTCTTGGTTCAGAGAATCAAAGATAGCCTCTTTTTTCCTTCTTTTTTTGGTCTTTCTTTCACATTCAACAAAGGAGTAAATGGGAAACGTTGACAGTGCCATCATCTTTTCTGTTGTCCCTGTATCCAAAGTGTCCATAAACCTTAGAGAAAGTCTCAAAGCAGAGATTCAGTATTCAATGTTTCAATCCTAACAGTGTCTCATTCAAGGGGAAATTACTCTTTGGGAAATTTTCAAGCCTTCTCACCCATTTAATATTTCAAAAGATTTCCTCTCCCTTCTTCCTAGAGTGCAGCAGAGTATTTTGATTCTGTAGACCTGTTTCATAAGAAAGCCTGCATGTAGAAAATACTTTCATAAGAGCCTAGAGATGGGAAGCTGGGAAAATTGCTCCAGTCAGAATTATTGTTAAGGGGTGGTTCTCAGGAAGGATGGCTACATCTTAAGTGCATCTTTTGTCCCTGTGACTTTCTCAATAATCCTAGGGAATGCTTATAGACTAATTTTTTTTCTGCCACAGCATTTTATTATTTGTTTATTATGCTCAGGTAAGTTAATTACTAGTAAAAAGATAATGAAAACCTGAAGCTCCCAGCTAAGTAGAGGGGAGCAGTCAAGCATAATGGAGATTTTAAGTGTTTTCATTTCCTTCCACTTTTGAAGACCCTGAAGAGCTATCACCTTCCCCTCCACCTAATGTCTTTGAAATCAGGAATTAATGCAATGAAAAAAAAAAGGAATTAGTGCAATGGAGAAATCATCAGGCTAAAAGCTGCTTTTTGCCAGGGTGCCAAAGGACACTTTTTCAGTGATTCAGGGATGAAGCTCAGCAAAGTTTTATTTCTTTGATGTGTTTGCTTGATTTATTACTGAAGCTTATGATACTAGGCCTAAGGGGATTTAAGCAGAATTTAGCATATACAAATAGCTATCTTTTCAGCCAGAAAAATTCTAAAATCATAGAAAAATATGTCTGCTGTGCCCTGCATGACAATTGAAGAGCAGAATATTAGGGAAATGGGGCTGACCTCTCTGTGCCATTTGGGTCTTGTTCAAAGAATGGCAGACTCAAGTCTGCAGTGAGATCCAGAGAAGGGGTCAGAGGATCTGAGAGGACCCTGTGTTTCTGCAGCTTAGGTAAAGAGTGTGATATGAGACAAGGAGAGACATACAAGTCCCTTAGTCTCACTCCAGTGGGTGGCAGGGAGATATTAGGGTATTTTAAAACAAGGGGATGAGGGGTGGGTGATTATATTTAATACTTTAAAGATCACTTTGGATCTCATAAAGATAATGCATAAAGAAAGAAATGAATCAATAGGGAAACCCGGTTAAAAAGAATAGTCTAAAAAGATAAACTCGTAACATGTGATGGTTTCCTAGGGCTTCTGCAACGGTCTCTCTAACTGTGGCACTTAAACAACAGATATTTATAGTCTCACAGTTCAGAGGCCAAAAGTTTGAGCTCAAGGCAACAGGAAGGCTGTACTCTCTCAAAAGTGCTAGGGGAGAGTCTGTTCAAGGCTCTCCCCCAGCTTCTGGTTTGCTGGCAATGCCTGCGTTCCGTGACTTGTGGATGCATCACCCTGACCTCTACCTTCCTGTTGTCTCTTGTATGTGTGTCTCTGTCCAAATTTCCCCTTATCATAGGACACTAGGCAAGTTAGACAGAGGGCCCACCCCACCCCAGTGTGTCCTCACCTTAATGAATTACATTTGCAACAACCCTATTTCCAAATTAGGCCATATTCTGAGGTACTGGAGTTCAACATTCGACATACGGATTTTTGGTAGGGTAAACAATTCAACTCGTAATATAATCTATTCCATAAACAAACCCACAAGACTATTAGTCAGTGAGGAAGGGAATTCTAGATAATAATTCTTCTCTTAGAAGGAGAGGAAAAAAGTGAAGGGAGGAATGGAGGAAGAGGGAAGCAGAGAGGGAGGGAGGAAGGGGGGAAGGACAGGAAAGAGAGAGAAGAAAGAAGGGAAGCAAGGTAGCTGTTTTCATTTAAAATATTTTTTTCAGTTTTTATTTAAATTCCAGTTAGTTATCATACAATGTAATATTAGCTTCAGTTTAGTGATTGGTATACAATTTAGTGATTCAACACTTCCATGTCACTCAGTGTTCATCACAAGTGCCCTCCTTAATCACCATCACTCAGCATAAGCATGGATACTGACGGGTTTCAATCACCTTGTAATGAGTCACAATTACCTGTGAGATGTAAAGAAAAGGAGACTCAAATATCAGTTGCTTTATTACAACAATGTTATTGTTGGACATCTAAGACCAAGGAATTGCAAAGCTAGAGCGATGTGAAAATACAAATAAATTTTATAAATATATACATATAAATACACATGGTTAGTTGGAACACAGATGTGGCCATATCCCCAAGGGATGGGAAAGGGAGAGAAAGTGAATAGGAAGTAGCATTAATTGAAGGGCTTATGAAGACACAGTAAATTTACAGACATAATTCTCATATTTTCCTGTTTTACGCTCCTTCCCACCATCCCCCTCCTGCTTCCTTTTTCCTTTATTAACTAGTTCTGTTTCTTTGCCAGGCATTGTTCTGGGTTGTCAACAGTACAAAGCCCTTTCCTCATGATGTTGAGGAGCATAGGGATTATTAACCTTTCCCTGGAGAGAAATGGAAAGTCACAAAGTGAAAGCAACTTCTCCAAAGTTTCACCTGTAAAAGATCCTGGATGTGAAATTCCATTAAATTGCTTTTTTTTTTCCCCAAAGTCTCTCTTTGTCCCCTACAAGTATACCAAAAGATACCTCCTCAGAGCCTCTCCTGGAAGAGCTGAGCTTCAAGCAGGAGATTTGGTACATCAAGGGCATGGGGTGCACATTTTAGGTCAGCAAAGAAGTGTTACAAGCTTTGTGGATTCTTTTAGAGAGTTCTGTTTGGGGTGCCTGAGTGGCTCAGTTGGCTAAGCCTCTGACTCTTGGTCTCAGCTCAGGTCTTGTTTTTGGGGTCTTGAGTTCCAGCCCCACATTGGGCTCCACGTTGGGCATGGAACCTACTAAAAAAATAAAACAAAATAAAATAAGAAGAAAAATGAAAAAAAATATATCTGTTCTCTCTTTTTCTCTTTCATTTGCAGAATGAGACTCTTTGATTCTAGGGGTGTCAGGAGACCTGAGTCATTTTCTGAGGTTGAGTGTGTAGAATTAACTCCAGGCATACGAAAGAGAATAAATGAAAACTTTGATTTCCTTTCATGGTAGCCAGCTCCTCATCCTTGGAGCATAGAAGCAGGTACTCTGTGGGCTTAACTTTCAAAAGGACTAGAAGGAGTCACAGCAATTTGTGGGGAGTTTGGGGATGGGAATGTGGTATGCCCAGGTAATTTGTAATTTTTCTTCTATGTTGTTTTACAGAATTTATAATAAAGAACATGATGATGGTAAGTGGATATGAAATGATTAGGAGCTTCAATGGAGTCATCACTATTTTTATACAATAGATTGTCTTAGGAACTGAAATGGTAAATAAAGATGGATTCTAGAACTTGTAACCATTAAAGCAAGAAGCATTATGTGTGTACATATATGTGTGTCTGTATATGTATACATTCATTCTTATACATGGGTACATATATGTGTATATGTGTCCATGTATGCATATGTATGTGTGCCCCTATAAAATTCTGCAACCAGTTGTCCTGTGGAAATCTAGATCCGTAGTAAATTTCTACTGAGCATTTCTGAGTCTGTTTCTTTTTTTTCCTCTCAAACTAGCTAGAATCCTTCACCCCCCCCCTTTTTTTTTAATATTTCAGAGAGAGAGTGAGCAAGAGAGAGAACAGGAGCTGGAGGGAGAGGCAGAGGGAGAAGCAGACTCCCTGCTGAGCAGGAAGCCCAACGAAGGACCCAATTCCAGGACCCTGAGATCTGGACCTGAGATAAAGGCAGATGCTTAACTGACTGAGCCACAAAAGGTGCCCCTCATTCACCCTTTCTAAGAGAATAGAAAGCAGCAGAGTTGAAGTAACACCTGTAGAAAATGCACCTACCATTTTCACAAGGGTTGCTAGGCTTCTGAGTATGGATGTTGCTGTTGATATGAAGGTTAAGGAGGCTTGCTGTGTTGTTTCCAGGACATAACCTCAGGGTACCTCAGATAGGACCCAGGCAAAGTATCCCTGCTGACCCGGAAGGCTGACCACACCTATTGTTGATGTGTCCCTTTCACCATGTCTTTGCTCTTTTAGAGTTATTTTATCTTTTGATGCACTGCCTTTCCCAGTATGCCAGGCCCTACCCCCAGGATGAGATACAGGCGCAAAAGAATGCTCTCACGTTCATCCCATCCCTCTGTCTCTGGTTTGTTGTATTTTAACTACATTCCAGCATCTGGTCTCTCCTTTAGGATTTCTTAGTCACGAAGGTTTTACTCTTCTCATATGAATAGAAACCAAGTTATCTCAATGGCTCTCCAGCATGGTTTTAGACTAGCTGAAAGCTAAATTTAGATTAAAACCAAGGAAGATAAAAGGAAAGAACACTGTATAATTTGAGAAATGAGCAGGTGTTTCAAAGTCAGACTAATTTGGGATTGAATCCTGGTCCATCTGCTTGTTAACTGTGAGCATGTTTTAAAATGGAAAAAAATATCAAACAAGGTATTTGTGAAAAAAAAAAAAAAGATGCGATCATATATGTTAGGTACCCAGGAAGGTGACTGGACCAGTCAATAATATTTAATACCATATTATGTTTATTATTCAGCCAAATTACTAGTTCAATGTCCTGTTCTGAGTGACACACATTGACATTACCAGTGCTAGTTTCCAATTTACCTCCATATGGGATGGAGGGTCCAGGAGGATGACGATGTGATGGGAACTTCAATGCATATGGGAACTTCGAGAAACCAACTTTCCCAAAATGAGTACAGTGTGGATGACTCACAATTAATTTGCCAATTTTAACATATAGGTCATATGATTGTCAAGAAATTAATGTCCACTTTTCATGAAAATAAAATATGCATAATATGATATATACAATAAAATATCTATAATAAATGTTTAATAAATAAAGATAATATTACCCATGGGGCTGATTAGAAAATTCTGAAAAAGGCCTAGGGAAAATTGCTAATATAAATGTAGATCTTACAATTCTAAACTAAATGAACATTAGGTTATAAAAAGCTTTCTCTCAATAATGCACTGTATGTATAAAACTTGTCCCTTACAAATAACATTTCATAAGAAATGAACCCATTCATGCTCCTCAAATACCCTTTAATGTAGGTATGTAATTATCACTATTTTACATGAAGAAAACTAAAGTTCACAAAACTTAAAGAACTAGACCAAAGTCATTCAAGTAAATTAAGACAGGAACACAGGTATTTTGGTTCATGTGTCTATATTTGCAGGACTAAATTAACAAAACTTATTAAGCAGATATGATTAAAATGTTAAATCAATTATGTTGGATTATTTAGACCTTGGAGATATGAACTATACCTGGTTTGTCCAATATTTCATTCCCAGCTCCAAGCACAATGCCAAGTACATAAGTGCTTAATAAATATTTATTCAATTGATGGAATAATAAGATTGTTTCTGGGTCAGCCTATGCTTCAGAAGTTATCAAAATTGCTGAGAAGTAATGAGCGCATTTAGGATACAGATTTTCAGATGGCCACAGTTTGAGAGTCTGTCAATTTGAACTTGAGGGAGATGTGTATGTGTGTATAAGTGTTGCGTGCACGTGTGTGTGCACTTCCGTAAAAACTGAAGGGATTACAGTACTGAGGAACTAGTGTGAGAGGCCAAGCATCATGGAAAATATTACAAAATGTGACTTTAATGTAAATAAAATATTTTAATACAATCTAATTTTAAAATTATTTTGAGAATTTTGCTATTTGGGATCAGGTAATGTTAGAATAGGCATGTGTGGCCTTTGGAGATCGCTTAGTCAAGGGGTCAGCAAGATCTCTCCCATAGATCAAATTGACCCACTGCCTGCTTTTGTAAATTGGAACACAGCCATGTTCATTCTATTATATAGTGTCTATGGCTCTTTTCACACCAAAATAGTAGACTGAGTAATTGCAACAGAGAATATATGGCCTATCAAGCCTAAAATATTTGCAACATCATGGATAGAACTAGAAAGTATCATGCTAAGTGAAGTAAGTCAGAAAAAAACAAATACCATATGATTTCACTTATGTAAAATCTAAAACAAATAAGTGTTAAAAAAAAAAAAAAAGCAGAAACGGACCAATAGATACAGATGACAAGTTGGTGGTTGCCAGAGGGAGGCAGGGGTGGGGATGGGCAGAATGGGTGAAGGGTAGGAGGTACACGCCTCCAGTTATTGAATGAATAAGTCCCAGGGATGAAAGGTACAGCATAGGGAATATAGCTAATGGTATTGTAATAATATTGTATGGTGACAGACGGTAGCTACACTTGTGGTGAGCATGATACAATGTGTAGAGTTGTCCAACCAGTATGTTGCACACCTGAAACTAGTGTGCCAACTGCACTTCAATAAAAAAAAAAAAACAGATTAAAAAATAAGTTTTTGCTGATACCTGATTTAGTCCACACCTCTCATTTTGCAGATGAAAACCCTGAAGTACTGATGGATTCCAGAACCTACTCAAGGTTACACAGTCTTTAAAGATTTTATTTATTGAGAGACACAAAGAGAGAGGCAGAGACATAGGCAGAGGGAGAAGCAGGCTCCTCACAGGGAGCCCGATATGGGACTCGATCCTGGACCCCGAGATCATGACCTGAGCCAACGGCAGATGCTCAACTGTTGAGCCACCCAGGCATCCCAAGGTTACACAGCCTTAGAAGCAGGCTGGTACTAGAGTTCAGGTTTCCTAACTGACAGTCCTTAGCATTTTCCTTTATCACAGTACATCCCATTGTCCTATTCTGAGGAGTTACACTGATTCACAAGCAATTTAGCTTTACTTTGTTATAAAATGCACTTATTTTATTTCCTATATATATATGGCTTGTACTGTCTATGTAAAGCCCACCATCTTCCAGCTGCTTTGTAACAGCTGCCACCCAAGAGCACCTGGGACCTGTAAATGCCCAGGGGAAGCTGCAACATCATTAACCAGGCTTATAAAAGCTGAGTTGAAAACTGTCATAAAAGCATACAAAATTTCATAGAAAATTTATCTTAAAAAGTGAATCCTTAACAATAACTCAAAGGCCAATTTTACTAAGATCCCAGTTGGATATTTTCTCTCAGAGGGTCCTCCATAAACATAAACAATAAACATATAATGCTCAATGGTGGGATTTGTAGAATGGAAGGGAAGGACTTGGAGCCCCCACCAAAGTAGTAGATATGGTGGATATTTCAGTGGCTATAAGGACACCAGTACATTATAGGATATGTCTGGGCCATCTTTCCCTTATGAAATGAAGAGTGATGATTGGCTTGGCCGATGAAATTTAATGAGGCCAAGATAGCAGAATGCCTACTGAACCTCTATGGGAAATGTAAAAATCATAGAATTATACCAAATTGCAAACAAGGTGAAAAAGAGCCCCAAAAAGCTGAAGAAAGAAGTATGTTATCCTAAATGTGGAAGAGAATCAAGGAGAGCAATTCAATATTGATGGAAGGAACCAGTATCCTAAGCCAGGGTTAGGATGTGAAGTGGAGTAAGGAATTAGAGGGCTGTGGCCCTGAGCATGATGGCAGCCTCAGGTGCCTGCCCCTGCACAGTGCTTGTGAAGGGCCAGCCAAGTAGATGAAAGTAAGGAAATACCTCTTTCTCCAGAGGATATTCCAGAGAGTTTCTCATTAACTAACAAATCAGTGAATCACTTCATAACTATTTCTGGTACTTTGCTACAGATCTGAGTGAGTAGCAGGGACTTTTGATAACCCAGCACTGCTTCTGTTGGAGAATTTACCCTTTCCCAAGCCATGTCAAGATGCTATGGCTATCAAAGTAAGACCTCCACTTCCCATTAACAGGGTGGGCAGCTATATTAGAGTAATACATTGCAGACATCTGATTCACCTCTTTCTAATTTAGTCAAGGGAAAAAAGAACTTCTTGGTATTAGGTGGCACAAAGAATCTAAGAGTGTAACAGAGTCATTCATGAATGAGGATAAGTGGCCAAAAACAAAGCCCAAGGATGGCAACAAGACATCTCTAAGATGTGTTGTATCAACAGCTATCCTTGCCATGGATGCATTCAAATGGCCCTGCTTCCTCCTATTGTTCTATTCTGAATGAATCTCCCATGGATGAGTCTGATGGGGTGAATGCAGTACTCACACCTATTCTCTGAATGCA
This sequence comes from Vulpes lagopus, assembly GCF_018345385.1. Taxonomy (NCBI): domain Eukaryota; kingdom Metazoa; phylum Chordata; class Mammalia; order Carnivora; family Canidae; genus Vulpes; species Vulpes lagopus. The sequence continues at coordinate 127,887,285 of NC_054827.1, read as the reverse complement.
AGGGAGGCTGGAAAAGGGGATTGCAGGGTAGTATCTTGCAGGGGCTAGGTACATTATCTGGGAAATTCTTAGAGAAAGGAATATTCCTCAAAGAATTAGGGCATCCATAAAACATAGCAATTATTCATTACCCTAAGCCAATGGCAGAGACAAGGTCTCATCTCCCATGACCTAACATTAGATGCAAGTTATAACATATTGGCTAAACTGGGTGAAGAAGACTTGGGGAAGTGGTATAGATGTTGAGAGATGGTGAATCAGTCTCTGAGACCTGGAATCATAAATACTACACTTAGCCTTGTCCTGTTGACTGCACCACTTAGATATGTGACAGGAGTACTGAAAGATGGAGCCCACACAGAGGAAATTAAAGCTAAGAGATACTGTAAGAGACAAAGATGTGATAGCATTACAAACACCTGCATTTGGTTGTGCCTGAAGCCATACAATCCCTGGATTTTATAATTTCCTGAACTGGAATTCTAATTTTCTTCCTTAAACTAAAAACCCGATGCACTGCCCATTCTATAGATTTGTGTCTTTACTAAGTGAAATGCTGGATAGAGGATACTTAGATAAGAAATATTCTTTTCAGAAATGAAATGAATAGTGTTTTGATGTACTTCCAGCCTGTGACTATTTCAAAGAGACGACAAACAAGATACATAAGATGCTCACTCTTTTCTTGCACGGATATCATATCACCTCCTGCTGTCAATTCTTCAAGAGTTTTAAAGTTGGTGGCTCAGAACTATTTGACTGGAACATGCCTTCTAGTGAATGTATTTATGCACATACACACACACACACACACCAGCAAATGGATAACTTTCTCCATTTATGTGCCTTGAATACATTGGACCTAATAAGACAAGGTCCCATGTAGGCTGGAAAGCAGCGTATCTGTGCCAGCTGTCTTGAGCTCTCTCCTTTCTTCTATTCTATACTCATCCTCTCATAGCTTCCTTTGCACTCCTTTATAACTAGTTAGGCTAATGCTACCTTTGCACATATAAAGAGAGAGGGAGAGGGAATAGAGAGATAGGAAGAAAGGGAGATATCTGGAGGTCTGCAACCTAAAGCACTTCCTCTGGCCCAAGTCACCAGAGAACTCTGCATTGGTATTTTAGGCAAAGGCTCTACTAAATACAAAGTGTAATTTGCTTTTTTTTCCCTCTTCTCCTTTTGTGGATGTTGTCAAATTAAAGCAGAGTTGGATGGAAGTTAAAGAGGTGAAGGCAAATTTTATTCAGGACTATTGTAATAGGAAAAAAAGAGAACCCACTATAGAACTGGGCTTCGTTCTGAATAGAACAAGGACAGTGAGGATCTGTAGCCAAGAAGAGAAGAGGGACCGGGGATGGAAAATAACTAAGAGTATATATGAGCTGGGGGTAGGCAGTTGGTCCAGAGTTCTTACAAAACCAACCTAACAGGATTTCTGCTGAAATCAGGCCAGGACCATCAGATACATGGGGTGGGAGATTCCTGCTAAATGGACTTAGCATTCTTGCTAAAACTAGATTTTACAAGGAAGTATACAGATGGACCTAGGAGAAGTTTCAGGGGCCTGCCTAAAGTTTAGTCAAGCAAAGAATTTTGTCAGCATTTTCCTTGGAAACGGACAGAGAAAAGCAGTGGCCACATTGTTAAAGCAGCGTTTGGGGATCCTGGATCCCTTTTTCATGGGAGCATTTTTATAATCTCAGGAATGTAGTAATAACTGGAAAGTGTGCCTTAGACATTGTGCAAAATATTTTCATCTTTATTAATCTATTTAAGTCCTATGCAAATTCTGTTAGGTGCGTTGGTACTTCAAATCTACAACAGAGAAAAATGAGAGTCAAGGGATTGTGCTACCTAATGCCAGAGAACTTATCAATGGGAGCACCTGTGGTTTGAAATCAGGTTTGTCTGAATCAAAGTCTGCATTTGCTGCTTTACACCTGGTGCCTGGGCTACAACTCAGATGCAAAGTGACTCGACTTTCATAAAAAAAGCAAAATGTTGAAAATTCTCTGTTTAGTCTGGAAGTGGATGAAGATCAAAACTGGCAAAAGTAAGTATGAGGCTATTGTGTGTAGAAAAGATTAAACTAGTTCTGTGTCACTCTAGAAGGAAGATCTGGGATCCAGCTGTTAGAAGTCCCCTACTCATATTTCCAAGAGGGAAACGAGCAAACCACCACTGACTGGCATTATCTCCCCCACTTTGTTCTCTGGTTACTGAGGCAGGAAGAATAATTCATCAGGTTGATGAGATGGTGAGTTTGGAAAGGGAACTAATAATGTGCAGTATTTCCCACTAGGTCCCCCATGTTAGTCAGGGGTTCTCCAGAGAAATAGAACCAATAGGACCTGTGTATATAGAAAAAGAAATGTATCTTAAGTAATTCGATCAAATGACTGTGGAGACTTGGTGAGCCCCAAATCTGATGGTGGAGGCTGGGAGGCTGAAGACTTAGGAAGAGGTGCAATCCAAGTCCAAAGGTGCAGCCTGCTGGTTAGCCAGGAAGACACCCTGTTGTAGATGACATCTAAAGGCAATCTACTAGCAGAATAATTCCGTCTTGCTTAGGAAAGTCAATCTTTTTGTTCTATTAAAGCCTTCAACTAATTGGATGAGGCCCATCCACATTGTGGAAGGCAATCTGTTTTACTCAAAATCTATTCAAAACACTCACAGAAGCACCCAGAATAACGTTTGACTAAATATCTGGGCACCATGGCCCAGCCAGATAGATACATAAAATTAACTATCACACACTTTCCTCCCTCTTTTTAAAGGCAGGATCTTGAGTATGTAAGGTTCTGAGTTTTCTAGCCCTCTTAAGGACTGGGTGGTTAAGTTCAACTGACAGGTTGCATTAAAAACCTGTTGGCAACAGGTGCTCCCATCAGCTCTGTTAGTAATAAAGATAAGATTTTATAACTTTTTCTGATTCCTCATGATTGGATCATGATTTGAATAGACCAACAAAGAATGCTATTATAAATGGGGCCTGGGCTCAGAATCTTAAGAATGAGGGACCAAAGTTATGCACATAAAATTCAGACAAATTGATGTTTCTGACTCAACTAGAAAGAAATGCTTTAGGATCTGGCTTTAGTAGGTTCAAATTGCTAATGTCTTTTACAATGTGGATCACAGCTACGTCTAGTTGCTGTTAGTTACAGACAAGGAACTATTTTTAAAAAGGTGAGAGCCTGAGTGATGCCCCTTGGCTTTATTAAGCATATCCCAGGGGCCTTAGCATGCAGACCATGGCAGTCAACCTTTCCCTGACTTACATAGTGGGGCTAAGTCAGGGAGCAGGTAATAAGGAAAAGAATTGGGCCCAATTAAGATTCCTCAGTGAAGAGATGCTTTGGGCATTAGTAGATGAGATGATTTTTGCTCCCATCCTGAGTTTTTTTGCAAGAGCCCCAGGCAGTGGCTTAACACTATGATTGCAGTTAGGATCAGCATAAGCCACAGAGCATGATGCCTGGCTTTTGCATTCATAGAGAACCAGGACACATACTCTGAATAATGACATGAAATTACAAATATGCAGCCTCATGAACAAAAAAGTCAGTGGATTTTACTAATGAATAAATAAAAATAAATAAGGTCTTTACTATACAGGGGCTATGTCATATTCTTGGAATGAGGAAGAAGAAACTTGATGAAACAATTGCCAACTCAAAAATTAAGAAAACAGAAAACATAAAAAGGCATACACCTGTAGCATGCACTCCATCTCTAGGAGTTTTCTCATATTGAATTGGTTTAAAACTATTTTGCCTTTCTATCCCAATAGAAGTAGTGGAGAATGGCAGAGACTTTAAAGAAGGCAATGTATTTGTGGAGGAAGAAGGGGTGGTTTCATAAGGCATAACTGGATCAGGGAGGCCATACTGGACGAATATGACAGAGAAAGGGGGATCCACTTGGGCTGAATGCCCTTGAAAGGAGTTTAAGAATCAAGCAGATGTCTTTGTAGATCAGAGAGTGTGATGTCTCCACCCCCAATCATACATAAGAAGAAGGCTTTATTCCAGAGAGAAGAGTGCAGAGACCCCCAAGGGAAACCAGATACAGGACATATCTAAGGCCGTTAAGAGCTATGTCATAATAAAAGGGAAAACTTCCATAAAAGATCAGAACAGCTGTGTAAAGTGGTGGCAGACAATTAGCACTGATTCGAGACAAAGAGATCAAGCAAAAGAACTTTGGCTACTCAGAGCCAATGTGGAGTGTATTATAAGCAGTTCAGCGGTCATTAGGGATGTAGCTATCCCACTGCCATGAGTGAGGATGATAGGGATTGAGAGACTCTAAGGAAGGCACAGGAAACAAATACCCCTTGAAGGGAAACAAGCAGAACAATGATAAAGCAAGACCAGGCCTGGTTTCAATTTTTATCTAAAAGGAGAATGTCACCAGGGTGGATTTATCCTACTTAGGAAGGTAAAAGAGGAGCAGATTGTTGTAGACAATGGATGCTTTTTGTCAAATCCACAAATCATTTACTTTGTACCTCTTTATAAAAATATACGGAGGATGCTATGGGACCAACTACCATCTTTCCTTTCATTTCTTGTTCTTTTGATAGAGATAGGAAAAATGGTGCTCAGATTCAGCAAATTCCATTAGCTTACTAGAGAAGGAAGACAATCAACACAAAAGTTAAGCTGGACTAAACTACCGAACCTTCCTTAAAGAAGCATGGGTAAAGAAAATTACATGGAAATAGGACATCAGGGTCCTATCCTACTGTGCTAAAAAAGATGTAGTAGAGGTGTTACTTGAAGCCAGGAATGCTCAAAAATTGAAGGAATATAAGGTCTTGAGTTCACTGCAAAGGTATTGATCCTCACTGTGGTAGGCTGAAAAATTACTGAAACTAATATGCTCACTTCAGTGCCTAAGGGCTCAAGCATAGGAATCATCCCTGCAGAGAGTGAGTCTTCAACACAAACAAATACAGCGACAAGGAGGAAATTGTTGCTAGAAGGCAGCTTCTCCTAGCCCTAGGAGATTCCATGGCAAAAGGTCATGGCAGGCAGCACTGTGGGATGAGGCTAAAAGTAGCTGCTCATGAGAGAGACTGGGCCATTAAGAAGCCCACACTCAGTGCAAAGCTGTGGCACTATGGAAATGAACTTTAGAAGCTTTAAATGTGAAGTGAAGGTAAGACAATGTGGTGTTTGGGGCTGCTAACAACCTTTGCAAGGACACAGGAGTATTCGTGGTGCCACCCTAGAGAGTAGGTATGGGTTGCAATTAACACTCCTACCAATAGTGTTTTCCCTTCATAGAGTTTAAGTTCACAGGCTTTACTTACTGGATTCACACAGATAGGCTAACTGGTAACCTGGTGAGGCAGAAAACAAGATTTTCTCTGTTTTCACAGTCTCTCAAAAGCTGAGTCTCCAGTGGGCTTCTTGATTGGCACCAGTAACAATGGCTCCATATTGCACCAAGTACTAGATTTTGAGACTTAATTTTACCTGAAATAACTACTCATTGGGCCTGAGTTTTTCCTTTTTTTATAGTACATGCAGACAGTTGAGTCACTCATACTTTTAAGTTTGTGCCACACTATCTTTATAGGTATCAAGAAAGATTCTTATTTTATTTTTATAACTTTCCTCTTTACCTCTAATCCCCACTCATATTCGCCTCCTAGCCCAGCCTCCACAAAAGTGCATTTGGGGTCTACCTCCAGTTATACACTGGTTTTACCTTCAAATATGAAGTAGAGAGGCTTGTCCTTGTTACTTTATTTAAAATGTCATTCTATATCCCACCCCCAACATGTTTTCTGACTTTTCCTTGGCTTTGTATGTTTTCTTTTTTTGGCATGGGTCAACATCAAGCCCACATATGTTTTACTATTTTTATTTGTTTATTTATTTATTTATTTATTTATTTATTTATTTATTTATTTATTTTTGCATCTTGTAATTGAATATAAGTTTCATAAGTGAGGAATTTCTGTTTTCTTTTTTTTTAAGATTTTATTTATTTATTCATGACAGACATAGAGAGAGGCAGAGACATAGGCAGAGGGAGAAGCAGACTCCCTGTGGGACTCAATTCTAGGACTTATGGACCATGACCTGAACTGAAGGCAGACACTCAGCTGCTGAGCCACTTAGGCATCCCTGTCTGTTTTCTTCAATGCTGTGTGCTTGACTTTTGGCATAGTATCTGTCACATGATAGGCACTTAATAAATATTTGTGAGTTGAGTGAATGAATGAATATATGAAATGGTGTTATGAATGATTATTATTCTGTTTTAGCTTGTGTTTGGTCAATGCAGAATGTCTGGGGTTGGCCATGAGGAAATCTATACTCAAATCTAAACTCTTAAAAGTGAGGTTCAAGAGGCAATAGTTGTTGAATTAATTCATCTTTGTGCCCTAGGAGGCAGCTATACCCATGCTGGGTCAATGTATGACTGGACCAGAATAAAGGTTACTAATTTAACCTAAAAGAGGAAAGGCATAAGATGTTCATGTGTTACATCTTCTCTGATGATTCATTAGGGGGAAGATGTTTACATGCTAATATGGGGATATTTTATACCGAGAATGCTGTATTAAATGAGTACCATTAAGCTGTCATATGAAGCTCTTGCCTAACTACTGAAGCACTGTATGTCAAGTGGAGTGGTTGTGAATAGTAGAACAAAGAATACGTTTTGAACTTTGAGATTAACAGGGCTTTAGGATTTAATCACTGTTCTGTGCTATTTAGCTTTGGTGGAGGGAGTAAAAGATAAAATGTCTACTAGTAGTATATCTAGAGGAGAAAACCAAGAAACAAATCTTGGAATTGGGAGAAAGGACTCCTGAATGAAGACCAAAGACTGCCCTAAAAACTATTGTTCTGGTCCCTTGAGGGAAACAGACACATGTCTGATCAGCCATAGAATTAGTTGATGGGAACAACAGTTTACAGAACAAAACCCGAGAGATTAATAAGTTAAAAAGGAGCATTTGCCTCTCCTTCTTTCTATATCCATAGAACAAATTATCCACTCTCCAGGAAGCCTAACAGGCTTCTGTTTCTTCTCTTTAAGATTTCTCTTGTCACTTTCCTTGTAAGTGATTTATCTTTTTGGTATGTTTGGAAATAGAGATAAGACATTTGTAGCTCCAACCTTCTCTCACTTTCTTTTTGAGTTGCTCATTTCCAAGTAACACATCAATGAGGTAACCATGCCAGAAAAATTGTAGTTTTATGGGCAAGATTCTATTCAAGAGGGAAACATATTAGGGGATTTGGTTGTGGTCATGGGTTCAGCAACATGCTCTAATTCTACTTATCTGTCACAAAGCTTTATTTCCATGTTTTTTTCTATTTCTCAGTGGGTTCCAAATTCCAGAAAGAAAAGGTGGTATTGATTGGCTTTCTAAAACCTTACCATATACAAAAATAGATTTTGACCTAATATAAAGAAGCTCTTTCTCTATCTGGGAGAAAAGGAAAGAGTTGTTTCATAAAGTATTATGATTCCTCATTACTAGAGGCTAAGCTACTGCCCATCTAAACATTGTTAAATGAGTCTTTTACCTAGGAAGATATTTGACTTATTATAAGATTAATAATGGTTCTTGCAATGATGCTGAACTTTGGAGTTTACAAAGGGCTTTAAGATCCATCATTTTCCTTAATATGAGATCACATGTATTTATTTTTATATTTATGTAACCAGTTCATTTGAGATGATGTATTATTCTAATTTAGATGTTCAAGTGAGTCATCCTCAAAGTAGACCCTTGAGAGTTTACTTGATTTTATGAAGCAGTAAAAATGAAAAAGTTTTAAAACTGTAAATTAATAATAGACATTAGTTATTATTATCAACAGTAGTAATCGTACAAGGTTAAATATGCTATCATTACTCAAAAATTTGGAGTATCCTCACAGGGCCTATAGCATACTTTGATATGTTCCTTACAATGAAAAATTCCTAAGTTGGGGGACTGTCTATTTCTATTTTAATTTCAAGTCTTCATGAAAGGTAATCTCTGGCCAAATGTTATAAATAAGGTGAATGATCAAAGAAGGCAGTATGATTTCTAATACATCAAGAAACTTAATTTTTTTTTATTTATTTGCTTGATTTTGTTATTTTATAGGCCAACCCTCTGGCTCATAAGGCTATAATAGAGGCAATGTGAAATGAATTTGAACCTGGGCAATAGTTTTATAAGACATAATAGTGATAGAAAGCAAGACCAACTTTGAATTTTGGCTTCACTATGTATTGTATTTGGACCATTGCAAGGTACTTAAGATACCTCTAACCCCTGAATTCAAGATAAAATGAGTCTAATAATATCTGTTATCCAGATTTTGTAGTAAAAACTATATAAAATTATTTACCAAAAGAACTTGGAACAGAGTAAGTGCTCAATAAATGGCACAAGTTAATACATGCATAACTAGGCATGTTATGTCCTTTCTGCCTCCTAGAGGGTTTGTTAGCAAAACAAATTTTATTTTGATGAATATGTTCTAATTTCTTGATTACTGAGTCAAAATATGTACAAAAGAATCATACCCAAGACACAGAAACAATTAAGTACATTCAGGTAGCTGGCTTAGAGTACTATGTCCTTAAAGCCAAGCAGAGAATTCACTGGGGGATAGGTATCTAAATTTTTCAAAAGAGGTTGAGCTCTAGCATAATAATATAGGATCAACTTTCCCTGGAGCTATACTTTATGTTTACTGGTTCTCTCTTGCAGCCCCTCCCTATGGGATTCTGCTCTCAGTTTGCCTCCCAGCTTGAATTGAACTCTGGCCAGATTCCAAACTTGAAGCTAATAGCCCCTGGCAACTCACCAAGGCTTTTCTCACTGGAGGATTTTGGTCCTCTCCTCACTTTGGCTTCATTTCTATTCCTTTGGGAGTAATGGCCTGGAGACAATGTTTCCTGTGTAATATAAGTTTCTACACATAGTACTAGGAGATGTCAAGGGAAATACAGCAAGTGGGGCCTTGACCTTATCTATGATCTTCAGCACATTCAGTGTCTAACACTGGGTTTCATCATTTAGGACTGGAAACACTTCTAAGAAGAAAATATCTAGAAAAGGAGGGAACACTAGAATGGTTAGAGAAATATTGATTATTATAACCTTGTAGTATAAAGTGCCCTATGAAAATGGAGACATTTGGCATCAAAGAACCCTAGGCTAATGGTGGGCCATCTCACCGAGTAGGAAAATCACAGTGACTTTCTGTGGATGGATGCAAGTTATTTCATTTTACACAAAAATAAATCAAAACAAAGAAGCTACCTAATCATTAAACCCTTCCTTAAAACCTCCTTTCCAGGACACCTGGGCGGCTCAGAGATTGAGTTTCTGACTTTGGCTCAGGGCGTGATACCAGAATCCCAGGATCGAGTCCCACATTGGGCTCCATGCATGGAGCCTACTTCTCCCTCTGCCTATGTCTTGGCTTCTCTTTTTCTGTGTCTCTGATTAATAAACAAATAGAATCTTAAAAAAAGAAAAACCTCCTTTCCAAGAAGATCTGTCCATTGTATCAAGTCCTGTCAAACAAACTTGTTAATGAAGGAAAACCATTGATTATGCAAAGAATAAGTTTCTTTTATAAATAGAGTTATTTATTTATTTGAGAGAGAGAGAGAGAGAGAGATAATGGGAGAGGGAGAGAGAGTCTGAAACAGACTCAGCCCTGAGCATAGAGCCCTACATGGGGCTTGATCTCAGGATCCTGAGATCACAACCTAAGCTGAAACCAAGAGTCCGACACTTAACCAACTATGCCACCCAGGTGCCCCAAATATAAGTTTCTATTGAACTTTTTCTTTAACTAAAATATTTATGAGATGATTCATTACAAAAGGAATATTTCACTGCTGATAACAATAATTGTAATAAAGCAAAGCATCCTGTTCATTCAAGTCAATTTTTGGGAATAGCTTATTAGCCAACTATAAAATAATTTCTCATTTTTCAGTTTTCTATACTAAACTTGTGAGTTCTTTGTGGCAATTACCAGAAGAGAGAAAGGACTTGACAATATTGTTTGCTTGGTTAGTTGATAGGTTGGATGGGTGAATGAATGGGTAGATGAAAGTAAAAGAGTATGATACAGGGGCTAGAGAAAAAATTTTAACTGTCAGAGAAGTTGAAGTTAGGCTTTGGCTAATCCATTTCTTAACTGCTCTGGATTTCAGTGTTCTCTTCTGTAAAATGTATGTAATAAATACATTTATACCTAGCATTTTTGTGAATATAAAATAAGATAATGCATATAAATATCTATTATATATATATACATATATGCTATAGTATAGTATGTGGCAATTGTTCAATGAATGTGATCAATCTATCACTGTCATTCTCATAATCATCACCATCATCTTCATCATCCTAATTATCGTCATCATCCTCTTTCAGATCCTTTTTCAGAATTAACAACAATATAGTAAAAATAATATTGGCTTTGCACTTTATGTATTCATTTGCTACATAACTACAGTCAAGTAACTTAATTACTTTGAGTATAAGAGCTCTTAACTTAATCTGTTTGGACTGATATAACAAATATACTATCAACTGAGTGGCTTAAATATTAAACATTTATTTTTCACAGTTCTGGAGGCTGGAAAGCCTATGATCAAGGTGCCAGTATATTCAGTGTCTGATGAAGGCTAACTTCATGGTCCATAGAAAGCCATCTTCTTGCTGGTCCTCACATGGCAAAAGGAATGAGAGATTTTTTGGGGGTCTCTTTTATAAGGACACTAATCCTATCATGGGGGCTCCACCCTCATAAATTAGTCTGCTCCCAAATGTCATGCCTCCAAATGCCATCACATTGGGGATAAGGCTTCAAAATGAATTTTAGAGAGACACAAACATCCAGCACCATTGCAGTCCCCATTTGAAAAAAAATAGGACTGAAGGTAATGGTTTATGCTTCACATACTCTTTCAAACCTGTCTTTGACATAACTGGTAACTGAATACAGATGAGGTCCCCTTATTCATCTCTAGCTCTGATTTCCTCTTGAAGATTTAGCCTTTTCTAAATGTAACTTTCTCTTTAATATAGTCATTTAAATAACCCTCTAAAAACTCAAATTTAACATGCTTAAAATGGCATATACTGTCCCTAAATCATACCCCATTTCCACACTTTTTTTCTTATTCCCTACTTTAGTTAATAGGATACCCATTTACCAAGGAAACTAGACAAAACCCCTCAAGATAGCATCTATTTCTCCCTCTCTCTAATGCCCCATGCCCTATCAGTCATGAAATTATGCTGATAATACTTTTGGAATTTCACATTTACACTATCAGTGCCCAAGGCTCTAGTGCAGAATTTAACTCTTTATGGATTAGAAAAAGCTTAATACCTCTTTCCTAAATATAGATTTAGCATACAAGTGCCAGAAAAAAATGAGTTGCCGCCATCATCATCATTCTAGGTCAAGAAATTGATATTCCATGATGAGTTTCTAATTCCAGAAAGGCTGAGGACATGTCTCTGTTGCTCATCATTTACCTCCAGTGCTAAATTCATTACCCATAAATATATACACATGCTGTGGTTGGACAAACAGTAGAACTGGTGTATGGGATGGACAGACCAAAACCTGGGAAATCCAGTAACAATTAGAAACTTCAAATCAGAAGAGAGAAGTCTAGGCTTGCAGAAACCTCATAATCTGAAGGTGTTTGCTGTAGAATCTTTCCTCTGACACTTAAGACATATAATTTAGTGAAGAAGATGCCATTAATGTCATCCACTTACCTGAATACACCAAACCATGGGGGTTTTAGGGCAAAGAGCTGTCTCTCCTTCCTCTTTGTATCCCACAGAAAGCAAAGTGTTGGGCACAGGGTAAATACCAAGAAAATTTGTTTTACTGAACAAAAATTATGAATTACCTTTTAAACAGAAAGTACATGGTAACTATAATTTATCTGAAACATCATGATTAAATTTCATTGGGCATTCAATATTTCAAACTGGTAATTTATTTGTCATGCAAATCAGTGAATGCATATTGTTTCAATAATACACTTTAAAAAGTCAAATCACCAAGGTAACTTGAAGGAATATGATTATCAGCCAAGGCCTGGTACATGATTCCTTTTAGCACCTTCAAAAAGTCAGGGACTAGAATCTGTCATATCAGATGGGGAGATAATACACATAAACACACACACACACAGAGAAAGAGAGTGGGGGAGGGAGGGGAAAGAGGGAGATAAGGAGAGAGAACTAGTACTTCTTATGTTTTTAGGCAACATAAAAGAAAAGAAAATGTAAAAATATATTTTTAGAATTGGCATTCTCCTCTGGGATAAAGAATTCCTTCTATAACAAGCTAACTCTGCATATTTCCAATATATGTGTCTGGTTATAGACAAAGTTAAACAAAAGAGAATGAATTTTAGAAGCTTTGCCTTTTAATTTATTATTTTTTGATCAGCTAAAAATGACTAACAAAACAACATCACTTCAGAAGCTAAGTGACATTCTGCAGCACTTATGAGGTTGGCGAGGTTTGCTGTCTCCCATTCCACTGTGCTACCCAGAACTGGGCCAGTGGGAACCAGAGACTAAGAAAAAAAGCTAGATAAAAAGGGAGAATGGGTATATAAATTGAAAACTCTAGACTTAATCTAACCAGAAAATAAACTGACCAGAAAAGCAAAACCCTCCTTCATCGCTGAAATTATGAAATCTGTGTCTTTCTTTTTTGTTTGGAGATTAATTCATAGAGACCCCAAACAGGAAGTCTAAAGGAAATGGAACTTTTTTCACACAGCTTCTCGTTTACAGAGAAGACACTGAATTGGATGAAAAATCTCCAGTGGGTTAGATACTTCCATGAGCTCCAGTATACCAGGAACCATGCTGAATACAGAGTACATGTTCCTATAGAAAGACTAAAATGAACAAAAATCCAGAGGTTAGAGTCAAGACCTCTTGCATTGCCACTTTACTGACAGAAACAATAATGATAAATTAAAATTGACTCTACTTACTCTAGTTAGTGAAGTCAGATAGTTTGCTGGACCTGACCACTGTTCAATCCTTTCTCATGTCCAGCCAGACCATGGCAAGTACAAGCAATAAAAGATCCACACTACAGATCCCTCAAGGTCTAAAATAAGATTCATAGGCCATTCAGATAAACATGAAGCAAACCCGAAGAAAAATACTCTCACTGTATTTGATAATAGTTCAAAATAAACCTGATGTTATTAAAGTATCAATGAAAAAAAAAATACAAACTGGACTACATTAATAACAGTATGAAAAGTAAAAAGGGATAAACAACAAATAAACTCATTAACTGATTTACTCAATAGCCAATAAATATTTACTAGCTATTTACCATGAGTCTGGTACTTTTATAGACTGTGATTATATAGAGAAGACCCAAATAGACAAACATCTTTATCCTAGTTGGGCTCATGGTCTACCCAAGAGAGATAAACAAATAGGTCACATAAATGACTTCCCAATGGATGATGGGGGATGGGAAGGGGAATAGACTGAAGTAGAGGAAAGTGAATGTTGACAAGATGGCATGCTCCAGTGAGCCACTGGAGTCCAGATTCCAGGCACAATGGGGTGCCAGGTCACCTAGGGCTTCTTGTAAATTCTGACTTGGTCTGGGAAAAGTACAGGTGATAAGCCTTGGGAACCCAGAGTCAGAGAGTGGAGGTGAGGCTTTAATAGGATGATAGATCTTAATAGGAGGATATAGGCTTCTGAGGTCACATATTTCCTCACAGTTATGACATGAAACTAAAAAAAAAGCAATGCTTTGTGTTTTTTTCCTAGAATATAGAGAGGCTGAGCTACCCTCTTGATCCCAGGGCAAGCCAAACCTTTGTATTCTCTTGACACTTCTTTTTTTTTTTTTAATAATAAATTGAATTTTTATTGGTGTTTCAATTTGCCAACATACAGAATAACACCCAGTGCTCATCCCGTCAAGTGCCCCACTCAGTGCCTGTCACCCATTCCCCCCCACTCCCCTTCCACCACCCCTGGTTCGTTTCCCAGAGTTAGGAATCTTCATGTTCTGTCTCCCTTCCTGATATTTCCCACACATTTCTTCTCCCTTCCCTTCTATTCCCTTTCACTATTATTTATATTCCCCAAATGAAGGAAAACATATAATGTTTGCCCTTCTCCGATTGACTTACTTCACTCAGCATAATACCCTCCAGTTCCATCCATGTTGAAGCAAATGGTGGGTATTTGTCGTTTCTAATGGCTGAATAATATTCCATTGTACACATAAACCACATCTTTATCCATTCATTTTTCGATGGACACCGAGGCTCCTTCCACAGTTTGGCTATTGTGGACATTGCTGCTAGAAACATCGGGGTGCAGGTGTCCTGGCGTTTCATTGCATCTGTATCTTTGGGGGAAATCCCCAGCAGTGCAAATGCTGGGTCGTAGGGCAGGTCTATTTTTAACTCTTTGAGGAACCTCCACACAGTTTTCCAGAGTGGCTGCACCAGTTCACATTCCCACCAACAGTGTAAGAGGGTTCCCTTTTCTCCGCATCCTCTCCAACATTTGTGGTTTCCTGCCTTGTTAATTTTCCCCATTCTCACTGGTGTGAGGTGGTATCTCATTGTGGTTTTGATTTGTATTTCCCTGATGGCCAGTGATGCGGAGCAGTTTCTCATGTGCATGTTGGCCATGTCCATGTCTTCCTCTGTGCGATTTCTGTTCATGTATTTTGCCCATTTCATGATTGGATTGTTTGTTTCTTTGATGTTGAGTTTAATAAGTTCTTTATAGATCTTGGAAACTAGACCTTTATCTGATACGTCATTTGCAAATATCATCTCCCATTCTGTAGGTTGTCTTCTAGTTTTGTTGACTGTATCCTTTGCTGTGCAAAAGCTTCTTATCTTGATGAAGTCCCAATAGTTCATTTTTGCTTTTGTTTCTTTTGCCTTCGTGGATGTATCTTGCAAGAAGTTACTGTGGCTGAGTTCAAAAGGGTGTTGCCTGTGAGAGACTCATTTTAGACAGAAGGACACCTACAGCCTGAAAATAAAAGGTTGGAGAACGATTTGCCATTCAAATGGTCCTCAAAAGAAAGCAGGGGTAGCTATCCTTATATCAGATAAACTAAAATTTACCCCGAAGACTGTAGTGAGAGATGAAGAGGGACACTATATCGTACTTAAAGGATGTATCCAACAAGAGGACTTAACAATCATCAATATATATGCCCCGAATGTGGGAACTGCCAAATATTTAAATCAATTAATAACCAAAATTAAGACATACTTAGATAATGATATACTTATACTTGGTGACTTCAATCTAGCACTTTCTACACTCGATAGGTCTTCTAAGCACAACATCTCCAAAGAAACGAGAGTTTTAAATGATACACTGGACCAGATGGATTTCACAGATATCTACAGAACTTTACATCCAAACTCAACTGAATATACATTCTTCTTCTCAAGTGCACATGGAACTTTCTCCAGAATAGACCACATACTGGGTCACAAATTAGGTCTTAACCGATACCAAAAGATTGGGATCGTCCCCTGCATATTCTCAGACCATAATGCCTTGAAATTAGTACTCCTGACTCTTCTTAATGGAAACATGGATAGTATGGGAGGGTATAATTAGAGAACCAGACACTCTTTCTATCTTGTCTGCAACAGGTAGAGGCAAAGAGACCGGCAGAGGGGAGATATTCTTCTTCCTGCTTTTACCTCCAAATAGATTTCAAATAAATTTATCTCAATTTTAGTTTAGAAAACAGATACAACATTGGAAAAAATCTACTTCATGTTCTTCAGGAAATCACAGTGCATTTATTTATAAGTTAAAATGATGATAAATTGAGAAGCACACAATTAGATATAAAGGGTAGGAGTCAGAGAAAATACAAAGAAATACAAGGACTTGACAAAAAGCCAGGTTATAGAAGATTAAAATGGCATTGGAAGCTTTCATATTATTCTGGGAATACTATCAGGAAAAAAGAAAAATAGGATAAAGTGGTATCAGTGAAGAGGGAAATTATAATTAAATATCTTATAGATGCTATGATGTCTAAGAAAGCAGAGATAATTAACTTTAACAAATTAAGAATAAGTATTCATTACGATATCCATATGAATTCAAATGAAAAACTAATGGTTCTATATAGATTTGCTTTATTACATGCTGACAGTAAAAAGCAATATAGGAAAAAATCTCATCAAACTGTCATAAGCATATTAATATACTTAGAGTCAAACTCTAGAAAAACTGTTCAGTACTTCTGTGAATAAAATGGCACAAGAAATTACTGTCATATGAAAATAGTTGTATAAGTAGACATCCTTGGATGTAAAATTAAATATATATAATTAAAATAGAAAATATATACATATAATTAATAGGAGAAACATTTATAAATATAAAATAAAACTTAAAAAAATAAATTTAAAAACTATAAAATTCAAAATTATAAGCTGATTAAATATATTTAATAATACATTATGCTATACTACATATTACATGCTGTATAGTATATGTAAAATGCATATTATATTATATATTATACATAATACATCCACATTATATATTTATATATGAAACACAGTGCATTTGGAAAAGTTAAGAAATATTACATGTATTGTCCAAGTTAGGATGCAAACTTAGTTTGACTTTTAGTTCCCTGTACCATGCTATAAGAAAAAAGAGTAAAAAAAAAAATGACATAAAAGATCATATCCCTGAAAGTAAAACACAAATGACTTTTAATCATGTAATATTCCACCTTAATAATCATCAAATAAATGAAAAGTAATAAAAATGATAGTGAGATATCATGGTTTGCCTATTAGGTTGAAAATCAGCATGACTGGACAAAAGTAAATAAGAGATACTCAGTACAATTAGCATTGAGAGTATAAATGGGTAGAACCATTCATGAAGCTAACTTACTACTAGATCAAAATTCTTACTTAGTCATTAGGGATATTGGTAAATCACTCCCTCATCTCTTCCCAGACATGGAAGACTTGGTTGTTCTTTCCTGTCCCTTCTAAAGCTAAAAGTAGCCATATGACCTGCTTTCACCAAATGTGAGTAGAAATGCATCACTAGAAGGTAAGATGTTTTATGTGTTTATTATTATCATCTAACTAAAATGAGCTTAAAAGCTAAATACAAAGGGGAAAGACAGTTGGCTAAGCATTAAAATAAGGATAATTATCAGAGACATCTGAGATAGAAAATGGCACATATGTTGTATAAAGATCATACATCTATGGGGCACCTGGATGGCTCAGTTGGCTAAACATCTGACTTCGGCTCAGGTCATGATCTCAGGATTCTGGAATGGATCTCTCCTCTGACTGCCTGCTTAGCAGAGAATCTGTTTATCTGTTTCTCCCTCTCCCTCTGCCCCACCACCCTATTCATACTCTCTCTCTCTCTTTCTTGAATATAAATCAATCAATCAATCTTAAAACACACACACACACACACACACACACACACACACACACACAAACAACCATTAAAAAGACCATACCTATGGTAACCCTAAGATGAGGGTTAACTTTATGTTCACCCTACTCATACTACTTGATCCTTGAACATATTATTTAGTCTCTTTGATTCTCTATTTACTGCTCTGTAAAAGGGCAGAATATAGATAAATATTTACTGTGCAAAAAAAAACAAAAACAAAAACAAAAACCAGCTTAGTAAATAAAGGTTTTGATAGGATTAATTTTATCTACATGTCACAAAATGGATATTGAAATAACAGGGCTTCTGAAAGACATTTTATTTTCTTTTCTATGAAAGAAATTTGAGGAATGGACAGTTTTAGGCTGGTATGGTTTGATCCTTTCCTGTACTTATTTATCCTCACACAGGATAAATGCTCAAGATTAGCTCACAATCTAAAATACTTATTAAGTTCCCTGCTACCATGTCCACATCCACGTAGCCAGACAGAGGGGGAAAGACATAAAGGGACTTCTTCTCAGGTAAATCAGCTTCCTAAAATAGGGCTTTAATGAAAATTCAACCCAATATATTTGCATTTATCTGATTGGCTGAAACTCCGTCTCCTCTATGGCTCCTGTCTCCCATTCCACATGCTGTACTTCTCTGCCTTCCCAGTGGGAAAAGACTTTCTAAATAGCTAATATTCAGGTAAGTACCTTAGAATAAAGCATGTATAGTGTATATTACAAAGGAATGTATTTTTATTCCCTTCCTTTCTCCAATTGTATGTTCTATTTCCTCTTAAAGTGGCCTCTTTGTGTTCTTCACTTATATCAACGCTTTTCCTATCTTGGTGTCTGTGTGTGCGTGTGTGTGTGTGTGTGTGTGTGTCTTTCTGTGTTGTGTGCATGTGCACAATATCTCCAGCTGTCACTGAGACCAGTACTTCCTGAGAATGCTTCCTATCAAACTAACCCATCCTGTTTTCCCTGTATGTAACTCTTACATCTTGCCTGAGGCTTTGTCTGTGGAATATCTGTTTCCAGAACTAACGTTCTGGAATTATGTCAGTGGAAATGGTACCCCTCATAAAAATGCTATCCCAAATATTACTACCATCTGTATCCCTGAGTCCACTTGCAAATAAGGTTTTCCTTCTTTGTATCCTCAAAGAACTTAGTTTACAATTACCTTGTAGACTCCTGCAGAATTTACATTACTTTATATTTAATTGGGTTCACATCTGCAACCCCCTCCTGGTGTTGAGTCATTGAGTAGAGGGATGGTGCTTCCAACATTTCTGCTTTCCTTATGTGCTTAACACTCTGCTAAGTTGTTTATTCACAGCATGATATGTAAATTTGGGTTAACTAAAAAGCATTGGCCTTCAAAATTTCCAAAATAACTTCATTCGAAGATATGTTTATTTTTATTTTACTATAAAAATCAATTCAGAGTCATCAAATAAAATTTGTAAAACAGAAATATATGGGTAAAAGGGGAGAACTCTCCCACAGTCTAAATTCTACAGTGGTAACAATTTATTTAGATTCATTTTTCTGAACAATTTTAACATGATTATAATCATACATTATATACAGTAGTTATCCTGCAGTTTCCCTTAATAAGGGTTATATTTATAACATAATTTATGACATCTTTTTCATAAAAATTCAGTTTAAATCCTGTATAATATTCCATTGAGTATATATACTGTAATTTGTTTAATTACTCCAATTTTTTTGGTCATTTAGGTTTCAAGTTTGTTAGTATTATAAATAACCACATTACATGTTTTTGAATGTAATGATATATCCATATTTAGGATTATTTCTTTCAGATAGAGTTCAGAAATGTAATTGCTATAACTGAATTTATTAAGATTTTATTATTTTATTAATATATCTCTTTAAAAGGCTTTTCATAATCGTTGTACCAATTTTCCCACCCACACTTTCTTTTATTTATTTTGTATTTTTTTATTGGAGTTTGATTTGCCAACATATAGTATAGTACCCAGTGTTCATCCCGTCAACTGCCGCCCTCAGTGCCCGTCACCCAGTCACCCTATCCCCCTGCCCACCTC
Organism: Vulpes lagopus; assembly: GCF_018345385.1. Lineage (NCBI taxonomy): Eukaryota > Metazoa > Chordata > Mammalia > Carnivora > Canidae > Vulpes > Vulpes lagopus. The sequence goes on along the minus strand of NC_054827.1, from coordinate 127,867,696 downwards.
CCCTTCCACTACCCTTTGTTCATTTCCCAGAGTTAGGAGTCTCTCATGTTCTCTTACCCTCACTGATATTTCCCACTCATTTTCTCTTCTTTCCCCTTTAATCCCTTTTACTATTTTTTATATTCCCCGAATGAATGAAACTATGATGCTTGTCCTTCTCCGATTGACTTACTTCACTCAGCATAATACCCACCAGTTCCATCCACGTTGAAGCAAATGGTGGGTATTCGCGTCTCTAATGGCTGAGTAATATTCCATTGTATATTTAGACCACATCTTCTTTATCCATTCATCTTTCAATAGACCCTGAGGCTCCTTCCACAATTTGGCTATTGTGGACATTGCTGCTATAAACATTGGGGTGCAGGTGTCTTAGTTTTTCACTGCATCTGTATCTTTGGGGTAAATCCCCAGTAGTACAATTGCTGAGTGGGAAGGTAGTTCTATTTTTAAATCTTTGAGGAACCTCCACACAGTTTTCCAGAGTGGCTGTACTTCACACTTTATTTTATATCACCCTTACCAGTATCAGGGATGCTGATGATGAGAAGGAAGGGGAGGAGGATGACTTATTGATTTTTTTATTGATTATGTACTGATTCTACTGGTTATTTATTAATTTTACAACTAAATGTTGATATTGTTAGCACCAAAATATAAGACAATTAACAAAGCACATTAATATTATTTCTCATTGTCTAGTTTATTTTAGCACTAGTAAAATGAGTTTGATTTATGAGAAGGACAGAACAGGAGGAAGAGAAGGAGGGAAAGAAACATAGGAGAAAAAGACTAAATAAAAATAACAAGGGTGTGTTGTATTATATTTCTCCATCTCTCTGAATATTGATTATTCTTAAACACTGTTACAGGTTTAACTTTCATTTATTATTTTTATTGGGAAACAACTGCTAGTAAACAATCTTTTTAGTGTATTTTATTAGGACCATGACATTTAGAAACTTGGTATCGTATAATCCATTAACCACTCCAGAGAATACAAGGAATTCTTTAATGATAACTTTTGTTTGTAAAATGCCACTTAATTGAACTTAAGAAAGCAATCTCATTGTTGAATAACACCTTTCATTCTCCAGGTGTCTAAACTATTACCTAACAATTTGGTAATAGCAGGTTGATTAACCTGAAGAAGAATGCCATTAATGTTACAAGGTCTCATGCCATTCACATCTAAGTGTAGCCACTACAACTCTTCTCTTCTGAGAAAACAAGAGATTTGTTTGCACATGTACTCCTTTACATCTATATTCAGAGACTCAAGGACTCAGTGGAACTCCCATAAATGATCTGGTTATGTCCATCATTTCCTCCCCAACCCTGGCACACTCCCACTTTATAGACATGGGTAGTAGAAGAACTCATCCAAATTTGAGTATTTTTGCCTTTCACACTTGGATTTCTTTGATTTATGCTCTATTGACTTTGAAGAATTTGTATTTTCCTACTTTTGACTTACACAAGTTCATTCTTCCTTCTCTTTAATTCAAATGGTGAATATCCTAGGAAAGTTCTAACTATCCTTTGAATGTTACAAGAAATGAATGAGAAGGTCGTTGTTGAGACAAAAGAAGGAGAAATGATGGAAAATATCAAAATGTCCCATAATCAATATGATCTTGAATTCCTGGCATGTTTGGTCCTGAATAACATTGGCTAAAATGGAACTGGAAAACAAAATACCAGGCCTAGAAAACAGACCCGAAGAAAGCCTGAACTTTGAAGATCACTCAAGAGGTAAATTGTGGGGTCTCAGAGGTTGGAGTACAAGCTTTTTATTTACCTTAACTTGATGTTGATTCGATTGTATAGCAGTTCCCAGGCTTTTATTTGGAATGCAGCTCTAGTCTGTGACTGGAGGATACACAAGGGTGGTCTTAGGTGGGAGAATTGGCAAGACTCTCATGAAACATATTCTCAAGTTGTCAGAGACTCAGAGTAAAATTCTCATTCCAGAGGAAGCTTGTTTGCTAGCAAAAATATGAGATAGAATTGGTCAGTGGAAGTGGGCAAAGTGAGTTAGAAAAGTCATATAGTAGAATGGGTGAATTTTAGAAGCTAGGACAGAGTTGAGTATGTGTATAATCTCTCCAATGCCATATGGCATAAGCAGGGGGCTTAACTCTCAATATCAAAGGCTTGCAAATGGTGTATGAGAAGGAACAGTATTGGAGTATTGTAAAAACTTCCATTTGGTTGTTGTTGTTGTTGTCATTGTATTCTAAGAATTAAATCACTGGATACTTTTAGGGTGGTGTGAATAGAAGAGTTTAAGAGGTTAAAGTTTATAGTTATTTTTATAACATGCTATTTACAAAGGACTGAAGTATGTCCCTCCAAAATTCATATGTAAAAACTCTAACCCCCATTGTGATGGTATTGGTCCTCTGGGAGATAATTAGGTTTATACAAGTCATGAGAGTGGGGCTTCTATGAAGGTGGGCTGCCGTGATGGGTTTAGTATCCTTAAAATAAAGACTCCAGAGAGCTTGCTTCCTTTTTTTTTTTGCTTCCTCTTCTTACTACCCTCCCCCCCCACAAAAACATAAGAACAGGTCATGTGGATACACAGCAAGATGGCAGCCACCTACAGGACAAAGAAGAGCACTCCAAAAGAATCCTCCCATGCCGCCACCTTGATTTGAATTTCCCAGTCCTAGAGCTATCAGAAATTTATTTCTGCTTTTGTCACCCAATCTATAGTTTTCTAGCTATGGTATTCGAGTTAAATAAGATACTATTAAATTATAATATATTTTAGACAGAGCATACAATTCTTTAATTTGGAGATTAACATTTTTTCACAAGGTAAAAATAATCATACAGTTAGATTTTTTTTTTTAATTGTATTTAAATTCCAGTTAGTTAACATATAGTCTGATTGGCTTCAGGAGTAGAATTTAGTGATTATTCATTTACAATGCCCAGTGCTCATCACAAGTGCCCTCCTTAATACCCATTACCCATTTAGCCTATCTAAAAGTTATTATCAACATTACCAAAACCCCCTTCATGTTCTCTTTCAGTACCCCAACATTAACTATCCTCCTGACTTCTACTTCCATTGATTACCTTTGACTGTTTTTAAAGTTCATGTAAAGGGAGCATAAATGTCTGGTTGATTTTGGTCAATATCTGGTCTGTTAGATTCATCTATGTCAACATATTTTGTCCTAGTTTTCGTTTGTTCATTTGTTTGTTTGTTTCATTTTTGTGCCTGTGTAGTGCTCCAATACATGAATACACCACAATTATTTAAACATTATACTTCTGATGCACATTTAAGTTGCTTCCAGTATTACTATTATTTATTGCACTTCAATATTACTAAACAGTAGTAAAAATAAGAACATTATCTTGTTGGATATATGCCTAGGAGTGGAATTGATGAGTAAAGGAGCATGACATATGTTCAGCTTTAGTAGAATTAGCCATATAGTATTCCTAAAGTGATTTAACCAGTAATTATGAAATTGGCTACAGTTTTTTGTTTACTGTTTTTTTTTTTTTGGAGAGAGTTTATATTAGATTGAAGAAGTTATATTTCAAGAAGACAACAGAGAAAGATGGAATAAAAATATGAACGGTCATTAATTTCCTTGGCCCAGAAATAACATATTACTTTTGCCCCATATTTTATTGGCTGCTAGGATTTGGATAGGCATGCTGCAGGAAAAAATGCAAATAAAGAAAAATAGTCAACAAATTGAATGTTAGAGACTTGCAAGGATTACAGTATAATAAAATGGCAAGCTGTTGGAGTGAGGGATGAGAAAGACTAATAACAAATCAGATGTGGGTTGAGTCAAATGATAGGAAACAGGAAGATTTTTGGATAGGGTAGTTACATAATCATAGATGTATTTTTAAAGAATTAACTTAACACACCTATTTTATATTAATTGAAGCTGAAACAGAAAGAAACAAAGAAATCTATGATATCTGTTTAGTATTTCTTAGATGCCAATCCTATTCTAGTCACTGTGATAGGAACATTACACCTGCCATTTAAGATCTATAACAACCCCATGAGCAAATATTATCTTTTTTTTTTTAGTAATCAGAATATTAACAAAGTGTTCAGAAGCATGCAGTTATATTACATTGCTGACAGAGTTAACTAGTTAAGATCACATGACCAATGCCCAAAGGAGAGATAATTAAGGACCTACTTGCTGAGGTCATGTTGGGAATGAACATATATAAAGAAGTGACAGAGACAGAGCAGAAACGGAAAAGACCAGAGTTGTCAAAATGGATTAGAATATGGTTTTTGAGGCTCCCAGTCTAGTGATCTTTCTATTTTACCACACATCACCTTGGCAACTCCTGGGTCAGATTCAGTTTTATTGCTTTCTGATTCTGGAGATGCAAAGCAGTTTATGTCAATTGACTAGCAATTATTCAGGATGCATTTGGCCACTGAAATTTTCATGTGGTCTGTGGGATTATGTTATGCTTATATAAGAAGCAATACATCAACATGGATAAACTAAAAAGATAGGAAAAAAAATCAGATTGGAAAGTGGTCAGTGTAATAGGCTGTTCCATTAAAAAAATCAGTTTTCTTTCTAAGGAGGATTTTTAATTCTTTTTTTTTTTCAATATTTATAAGGCAAAAAGTATTTTTGATAGAATGTTCAAAAGGCAAAAATTTATTTCTTGCTGTCTAGTAATAAGGTTTGCTGATAATACCTGCAGCTTCAGATAAAAGTTAAAATTTAAGTCAAGTGTTTCATACAAACACCCAGAAGATAAAGAATCAAAGCATGATGTATCTGTATCAGAAAAATGAAAATTTTGCTTTCCTCATTATTTTTTGGATATAAATTCACAAATCCCAAAGATTTCAGCTGGCTATAGCGTCCACAATTCAAGTAGCATTTCTTCTTTCTTCCTCTTCTTAATCTTTCCAATAACCTTCATGGACTATTAGGCACATATAATTTTCCCATTTTGAAGATGAGGAAAACGAGTCTCAAAGGAGTTAAAAAAAAACTTGTCTCTCACTCTATGTATAATTGATGATGGGGGTGCACTTCAAAACTTGCCATGAAAGGCTTTGTCATTAAATTTGCTGTCATCTAATCTGATATTTTGTGTCCCTGGGTGAGCTCTGTGCACTCTGGAATCTTGTAGCAGTAGGATTCCCTACAGGTGGGAATGTGGGTGCCCATCCTAGGATGAAGGCAATAGAACAGTTGTGAGTAAGGGAGAACAAACATGAGAAGATCTGAATTTTAATCCATTATCTACGTTCATATAACTTTATCTAAAAAACACAGGGAAATGTGGTTTTGGTGAGCTGAGCAATGGCCTCCAAACATTTCTGAGTCCTAATCCTGAGAACCAGTGAATGTTATCTTCTATGGCAAAATAAAATTTGTAGATGTGATTAAGAATCTAAGAAGGAGAGGTTATCATGAATTATCCATGCAGACTTTGATTCTAATTGTAATTATCTTTATAAGAGGGAAATAGATTGTACTACAAGAGAAGAAGGAGAATAAGAAAATACAGTCACTGAAGCAAGATATTACATTACAGGCTCTGAAGATGGAGGAAATGGCCAAGAGCCAATGAGTGCAAAGAATGCAGTCTTGAATCTGGAAAATATAAAGAAATACATTACCTCTTATGAGCTTAGGAGAGAGCATGGCCCTACTAACGTCTTCATTTCAACCCAGTGAAACTGATTTTGAACTTCTGACCTCTAGAACTATAAGAGAACAAATGAATATTGTTTTAAGCCTCCAAGTTTATGATAATTTGTTACAGCAACCATAAGAAACAAATTCAATGGCTTTGCAGAATTATTAGTGAGATAAAATGATCCATAAGTAAGTCCCAAGAAGGGGATGGGTGTCAGTCATGGCAAACTAAGACCTCAAATTTCAGTCTAACTGTCTCCTTCTCAGAGCTTTAGAACATAAAAGAAACTGAAGATAAATAAATTCTCTTTATCGTTGTTTTCTTCCAGAGTTCTTTCTCAGTTGTCAACCCTTGAAAACTCAGAGATATCATAAACAAACCTTAAGAGCTTTGTAAAGTCTTTTTCAAATCATCTTAAATGAAGCTCAATCTATGTTGCCCATCCCACACTTCTGTTCTTTTGACTCTATACTGCTCCTATTAAACCTACCAAAGATAGAGTTTCCTCTCAGGACCTGTAAAACTCCCACAAAAGTCTGAGTTAGAGAGGACAATGTCAGAATGGGAACAGAACTATTCTGCTCCTCCCCTATCCCAACCCAGAACATTAGCCTACTCTATTGCCTTATCTCTATCTTTGCCCTGTATTTGGTACAATTTTCCCAAGAATAGTAGGGCAGAAGATAGGAAGGGAGGAAGTTGGGAGAAATTGTTTGGCCACCTAGAGAGTGGGAAACACCATGGGAAACACCTAGCATAATGTAGATGTTCCATAAGTGGCAATACTTGTACCTTCCCATTCATATCTGCTTTCTATGAAATATTCCTTGAGAACCAGATAAATACTGTGAAGTTTAATTATCTTGAATTAGATTCTCTATGCTGCTGAGATTGTGCCTTCCCCATGCTAATGGGACTAAAACTTGATTCCATGGCTCCAAAGGTGATGTCTTTTGATGAGTGGACACATTTCTTGGTATTTCCATGCTAATGAATGCCAGTTTTAGAACATAACTTGTCAACTACACTAACCCTGCTACTAGGCTATGCCAGATAGAATGAGCCATGCTGCTAATCGTCTTTCCAAGCAGATTACCCATGATTTGAACAAGTTTTTGGTTACTGAGCATTCAACAACGTCCTCCCTCTGTCAGGAACACCATCCCACCACAAGGGGATTACATTTTCCAGCTCTTTTCTTGTTACCAAGCTTCTTATGCCTTCTATTTAAGTAGAACCACTGGGATTCTTTAAGCTTCACAATGTGCGTTCTTCATTTTGCCAATCTAAGTTCAGATCTTCTGCTTTAATTTAGAATCTAAAATTTGCATATTAACAAAATTTGCCTTGGCATGGGATTTGAGGGAACATTGACTTTAATTTCAGTCTCTCTACTTGCTAGCTATGCAACACTGAACATACCCACCAATATTACAAATTCAAAATTTACCCTTGGTATAATATGAATAACAGCAGCACTAATTTTTTTTGGTGGATACTTTTAGAAACATACGGGACATTGTCCATGTTAGTACTTTGAATAATCTGACATACTATAATGGGTGATCATCTTCTTCCTCCTCCATTGCCAGAGAAAACCCCAAAGGAAGTCCTCCCCCTGCTAGATCTTATTTCTAGAATAATGACATAGTGGACTCAATCAAGTGCACTTTATCTGTCCTTTCCTTTGCTTCATGAAGGCACATATTTTTTTAAGTGTTATCCACTGCTTAGCACTAAACCTAGGATTCTTTTTTGGAATAAATTTTGTCGAAAGTAATTAATCTTACAAGTAGGGTTAGTACTCTCACCACTACAAATCTGACTTATCATCTGTTTGGTATGGCAATATTTAAAAATGCCCCCCAAAGCCTTCGACATTCTTCTCTTTGAGATGTGAGTTCTATGTCCCCGTCCCTTGAATCTCGACTCTTTGACCTGACCTATAGATTAGAGACAATAGAAATGGACAATTTGGGGCCCAGGCCTTAAGAAATGGTCAGTTTCAACTTCTTCTTTTGAAGAAGCCACTCTTAGAACACAATTGCCATGCTTAGAGGAAACCACATGCACAGGTATTTGACCAACAGTTCTAGTTTAACACCATCAACCACCAGACACATGGGTGAGTGCCCTCCAGCCATAGAGTAATCCTTCACCTTGAGCTGCCCAAGCTAACAACAAAGGAGCAAAGATGAACTGTTCTTTCCAAGCCCTGCTGAAATTGCAAATACATGTAAAAAATCAACGATTATATTTATTTTAAGCCACTACATTTTGGGCGTTTCTTTACATAGCAATAAAAATTTGGAGCAAAAGATTTTATGAAAAAAGACTAACATATCTGCCAACTCACTTTAGAAATGAAGACTTTTCTGTTAAAATAATTGCCTATGGTGCTTTGGGAGACAGTAGAGGCACTTTTTAATGATTGTGTGTATTTATTTGTAAAACAAGAAAAATGACCCAAATCATGTTAAAAAAAAAAATACCATTGAGGTCAAAGATGAGGAAGTATGTTTCAAAGTAAGGAAAAACTGGGGATCCCTGGGTGGCTCAGCAGTTTAGTGCCTGCCTTTGGCCCAGGGAGCGATCCTGGAGTCCCGGGATCGAGTCCCACTTTGGGCTCCCGGCATGGAGCCTGCTTCTCCCTCCTCCTGTGTCTCTGTCTCTGTCTCTGTCTCTGTCTCTGTCTTTCTCTCTCTCTCTATCATAAATAAATCAATCTTGAAAAAAAAAAAAACCCTCTCTCAAAAAAAAAAAAAAAGTAAGGAAAAACTTAAAAACTTAAAACGGAGTCAGGGTTCAGAACAAAGGGGTCAGCAAGTCAAAGGAAACCAGAAGCATGGGAGAAGGTTGATAGGCTGGTTGCAGTGTTACTAGAACAAATACCAGAAACTGTTGTTGGCTTTTGCCCATAGTATCTCTCTTACATGTTCCTAATGCTTAATTCCTCATGTTGGCAAGGCAGGTCAGATTCATACAAAAAACTCGCCCAGATAACTTTAACATTCCAGGTTTGTTATGGCATCCATACTCCAAGAATATCTATTGTGCTAGGCCCAACTTTGTGACTTTGAAGGAAGCAATTGCTCTTTACAGCGCAACCTACATTTTTCAATAACACAGCAGGGATCTTGACCTATAAAAGTGTGCCCCAGAGCAAAATAGATTTACAGTAAAAGGACAAGATGTTGCACTCAGCAAAACAATAGCCACAGCTTCCAGAGTTATAAGCAGGACCGAAGTGCCAGATCAGTCAACATACCATGGTGATAAAAATGGACTTACAAGAAATATTCATTGAGTAGATGAGGGATCAAAGGCAGAGTTAAAAATTTTCTGAATGATGAGCCACTTGTTAAAAAATACAGGTTTCGGAGACCTATTTTGAGGGGTTCCAAGTCTAGATTTATTATGTATATATATATATATTTTTGCCAATCACCCAAGATCATGCTGACAGACAACGATGTTTGAGAGCCAATAATCTCAATTTTGAACTTTTGTGGGTTGAGCTACTCAGTGTGTGTTTATGTTGATATTTGGCACATAACAAAAGTTAATAAAAATCCCTTCTCTTTTTTTTTCATACCCTATCTGTGACAGATGCAGAGATGCACCTCTCAAATTCCTCTTCAAGAAAGAATTTGTTGACAAGCTTTGAGGATTATGCCTCACTGGTACCTGCCAGCTGTAACCCCTTCAGTTTTGCCTTAGAGTTTGAGTTGAGGCCACACTTTTCTCGATTGAGCAGGCTTGTCACACAAGGGTCAAGCCAAACATGGTGCTCATTTGAAGGACAGTTTTCACTCCTGAACTCTTCACTGGACTTGCAGAAGCTTCCATATATAGATTTTTCCCATTATTTGAAACAGACTGTTACTATGAAAATTTTCTGAAGCCAAAATGGCATGAAGAAGAGAGACCCCCATCAATCTCTGCAAGTTCATTGCTGGAATGCTGAGTGTTGGTCCCAGGGAAGGAGAGGGGCAGGACCACTCTGGCTCCTGGGATGTATGCTGTCTCTATAAGGACTCATCTTGCTGCAAAAGCAATGCCAGATGCTACTTTTGCATTTCACCTTTTTTGTAAAGCAAAAGTCTTCTTTGGGTTTCTTTCAGTTATCAGAAATGGAGGTCTTCTGTAAAAGAGAAGAGGAGTGGTGTGAAATTCCGGGAAGTGAGACATCTGCATCTGCCTCACAGTCCAACAGTTGGCATAACCTGCCTCTCCCTGCCTGATGGGCCCAGTTCCTCTAAGGTGCTACTCTACAGTGGATCTTTTGTTCTCCTAACTCCATTTTCTGCATTTGCTTTCCAAAGAACCCAACCAACAGATCTTTCCCTTCAAATTCCTGAACAGTTTGATCTTAGAGCTCTTAGGTAAGGCCAAGCAAGATAGTCATAGAAGGACTTACTGTCTGGAAGGACAGCTTTGTGTAAGATGTCAAGGAAGGTGTCTCCATGAGATAGATAGTCATGAAGAATCAGCCAGCTGGTGAGGATAACATCCATGTAGTACAGATGGCTCATCTTAGGGTTTCAGCACCAAGCAAGATAATGAGAGTATCTACATAGAGGAGTGCCCTTGATGGGTGTTGGAGTACCAGTAGGATAAGGAAAATGTCCATGCAGAGTGAGGAAGTAGGTGGTGAGAAGCCTGGAGGGCCAGAGCCCAGGGGAGTGAGAAAAGCATCCATGTGCATAGGCAAAATACAGAGCCCAAGCAAGCTGAGAACAGAGCTCTAGCTGGTGTAGCTGGCATGGGAATTCAGAGCCTGAGGAAGGCAAAGAGAGCACTCACACAGTATGGAAACTGATGAGGTGCGGAGGCTCTCTGCAAATAGGTAGCCTTGAGCAAAGTGGAAGGAGCTGGACAGGTTAAATAAAGTGTCCATACCAGGCAAGGCAGTAGCAATAACAATGAAAGTCTGGTTGTCTAGAGGGAAACTGATCAAACAAAAATGTATAGTAGGGAAAGGAGGAGCCTCAGTATTAGAGAAGGGGTTTACAAATATGGAAAGAAAAAAAAGTAGAATAAGCCCTATGTTGTTGGATAGTAATGATTGGATGGGAAATATTGGTATCAACTCTTGGATTTACAGATTTCCATACACCTCTGTATGTGTGTAGGCATCTCATGGATCTATATAGGTGTTATATATATATATATATATATACACATACACACACAGAGACACACTCAAATATCTATTTATCTATCATGTATCTATCTGAGGGAGAGAGAAATGCAAATGTACCTTAGCTCTGTCCACTAAAAAGGCTACAAAAAATATTTCTAGTCCTACATGCTCTTCTAAAATTCTCTCCCTTCAAAAAATGGAATCTGTTTCTCCTCCTTTTGAAACTGTGCAGGCTTTCTGGTTGCCTCGACAAAGAGAATGTCTGAGTTTCAAGGCTAGGACATAAATGGGAGTACAGCTTCCACTTGTCATTCTGTTTCTTGAGACACTCACCCTTAGCAGCCAGCTGCCATGTTTTGAGAAGTCCAGACCTCAAGGAGAGATCACCAGTAGCTGTTCTGTCTGACAACCTCAGCTAATGTCTCAGCCAAATGGCCACCATCAGCCATTCTACATGTAAGTGAGTAAACTTCAGATGATTTTGAACCTATTTGGCTGATACCCAGTGGAGCAGAGACACACTATACCTACCAAACCCTGTCCAGAGTGCATACTTGTGGGCAAAATAATTGTGATTTTTTTAAGTCACTAACTTTTGGGATGGTTTATTATGAAGCAATAAATAACAGAAGAGTGGTCAAGCATCCTGTTTCCAGCAGTTCTTTTTTTTTTTCTTTGATATCCTTTTTAGATATCCCATAAAATATTGGCATGGGGGAATGGCTTCAGGTGAGGTTAAAGAGTTAACATAAGATTTAAGGGACATATGAAATATTTGTCATTTTATTTGAAAGGCGATGAAATTATTGGAATACCATTTTCAAAATGTTACCTTGAGCTATAGAAAAGAGAATGTATTGGAATTGTTAAAGATAGAAAAGCAAAGCCTTGTTAGAAGGCCAGTGAAGAAGTTTCATCAAGAGCTGACTGTGGCTTGAACCAGAGTGATGGAAATATGTAAAATAGTGGTCTCAAAAGATTTGAGGGCTATTGTGAAATATAATAATGAGTATCATAATTGGACATCTTATTCATACTCCTGTTTTCACATACAGCTATATGCTGCTCATCTACCGATCTATGGACAAAAGCTCACCTATAACGTAGGGATATAATAGACTTGAAAATGTCATGATTAGCAGTACAAAGATCATAGCTATTAACTGGTAGTAATCATCTCTGGCTTCATAGAAAGACCGATAGAATAAATGTCCAGAAAATGAATTCCACTCTGTTTTTACCACTTAATCTAAGTCCCAATTTCTACACTATAAAACAGAAGCAAAACTATTTATCTTTTAGGTGAAGGTTAAGTAAATTATATAAACAGCCAAGGATGTGCCTGGTATAGATTCAATACTCATTATATGTCAACTGGATCTGGATTTAGGAACTCTGAGTATAAGTCAGAATATATGATTGGAAGGTGTAGATCTTGGCTTCATATTTGTGTCTGATGTTAATTCCAACCCTGCTCTGCTAACTTTCCGATCAATAGTCCATTAGGACCCCAGTAGGACTGCAGTAGGTTGATTGAGCAGATGTCACGGGGAAGCTTGAGGCCATCAAGTAACAATGATGGAGCTAGAGCTGATGTTAACAGGAGAGAGACACACTCTGTCTTAATCCTTTCTGCAGGCACAAACTGATCTTATTTCAAGACTGAGACTTGGATTGCCAGTTAGTATGACCCTCCCACACATCCTGTCCCATCAGGCAATCAATGAAAAGCTAATCCACTGCCATATTGGCTGCCTCTGGCCAAGATCCTCCTGAAAATCCTTGCCTGGATGCTTTGCAGATATGTGGACACCTACAGAGATAAACTGCAGTATCTCCAAGGAAAATAAATAAATATGTAAGCCTGCTCAGTGGAGGACAAACAAGACTGTATACAATCTACTTATGCTCTTTAACCCTAGAATAAGCTATTTTGAAACTGTGGGAAAGAGGTAGCGATCTCTCCCTTATTATGCTGAAAACTTTACCATAAATCATAATACCTGAAACATACTTCTGAACTTACCTGGAAGATGAATGATGCTAGATTGGCCTTTCCCTCCAGGGCAAGTGAAAGGTTGAACAATTTTATCTCAAGGAATTGAAAAGAGTGCCCAAGTCATAACTCTATGTGAAGGTTGGCAAAAGCTTCCAAGTGTCATTTGCTAGACTATTTCTAGCTTGAGTTATTCATTTATTTAATCATTTACTTATTTACTACTTTTCAGGCTCTTGGCTTGGGATGAGGGATATAAGATAGAAATCACTTCATCTCTTGAGGTTGTATTCTAGTCATGGAAGAGAGTGGATCAGGCAGATAAATAAGCATATAATAATTGTTATACAATGTTAGACGTGTTAAAGTATTTCAAAATATTCTGGGTAGAGATTTTTTTTAATAAACGAGTCAGAAATTATGATTTAGGGTCTCTGGAAACTATTTCCCTGGATGTCATGTTCAACCTGGCCAGCTAGTATGACTAGAATCCTCTTCTCCCTGAAGAAGAGATGTATAGGGTATGGTTCCTTCTTCATATGATGAGTGTGTTTGCAGGCTCTAGGAGCAGACTGCCTGGGTTAAAAACCTGGTTCTGTCGCTAGCTAGTAATGATGTCTTAGGCAACCTCCTGGCCTGCTGAGCCTCAGTTTCCCATCAATGATCAGCAGAGCTCCAACTTTGTATGAGGTCAAGGAAAATAAGAGTTTCTCCTATTCTCGCTTCTTCATATCACTTTCAGATGGGATGTGTTTCTGTGAAAGGGCAGAGTCTTATTTCACAGCAGCTCTGTAGCTTTTCCTCTACCACTCTGACCCATACTTGAACCTTTTAAAAAACAACCACAAAAAAGGTATCATTTGTCTTTCTTAAAATCCTCCCAGGGGACAGAACACAGGAAACATTTCACTTGTCAATAGTGTTTACTACTTTGTGGAATAAATGTAAATCTTACGTTTTTCCAGGCAGTTGCTGATGGCTTTTTGCGGACAATGACATATCCCTGGACTCTTTGACATTTCATTTTATGCTCCTGAGACTGCCAGCTCTTTTCAGTAACTGCATGTCAAAATAACAAGATCTTGCCTGCTTATTTAGAACGATCTGCCTAATAAGTGACAATCTAAACCTGCCGTAGCCTTTGAGTTGCACATGCTGGCTTTTGCAGCAAGACTGGGATATTTTGTCCCTAGAACATAAGGTGCACACCAAAAATATCCTCAAGGGTGGTGACCCAGAATGACAACTCAAGACATGGGGGTTCTTTGTGAAATCACGATGTCGGTATTCTTAGAGTTCCAGAAATATAAATAATGAACATCAAATCTTTGAGAATTATTACCAACCACAGTGAGAGTAGAACACACACAAGAAACATTTGGAGGGCAACAAAAACTTCTAATTAATTCAACTAAAAATGCCATTAAATAATAAAGGTGCATAATATTCTGTTACAGATTTTTTTCCTTGGAAGGCAGCTGGGGCTAGTAATTGTGGTTAAGGAATCATACAGATGCAAACTCCTTCTCTATCACTCATTTATCTGTGTGATCTTGGGATAGTTAGCTAACATCTCTGAGGTTTGGTTTCTTTTATGGAAAAGGTGCTAAAGCAGGTGCACCCGGACATCGGCATCTCTTCCAAGGCCATGAGCATCATGAACTCATTTGTGAACGATGTGTTTGAACGGCTGGCTGGCGAGGCTGCCCGGCTGGCCCAGTACTCGGGCCGGACCACACTGACATCCCGGGAGGTCCAGACAGCGGTGCGTCTGCTGCTGCCCGGAGAGCTGGCCAAGCATGCTGTATCTGAGGGCACCAAGGCCGTCACCAAGTACACCAGCTCCAAGTGACCCAGGGCCTTCCATTAATAAAGAGTGAGCTACTCCCAAAAAAAAAAAAAAAAAAAAAAAAAAAAAAAAAAAAAAACTCTCTTACCAAGTTCTTGGAGAATAATAAATAAGAACAATGTATGTAAACCACTTAACAAAGTGCTGACATATATCAGGTATGCACACTGATTTTGTTTCTGGTAGATTTATAATCATCACCATCACTACCATCCAGATCATCATGACTGTTATTCCCTTCCTCTCCCTACCCATTGCTCAGGTCTATAAAGTTTATCATTTGACCCCTGCCTGTCTCTCAGACCTCAACCCTGTCACTCCACTTCCATCATTATACCCTAGCGCTATCTTCCTTCTTCCTGCCCAGGCACTTTCAGTGCTGCAGGGCTTTTGCACTGCTCCCAATGTTTAAGATTCTCTCCCTCCAAATTTTGGTAGAGCTGGTTGGTTTCATCATTCAGGTGTTAGCTTACAGATCACCCTCTTTGCAAGGACTCCTCTGACCATTCAATCTATCTCTATCATGTCCTCGTATTTTATGTTCTCAGAGTTCTTACCAAAATTAATTTGCTTCCTGGTTGTTTACCTATTCCCATGAGAATGCTATCCCCATGAGAGTATTGATTTTTCTTGACATTTCACTCTTGTATTGCCTTGCTTTTAAAAGGACCTGTGGAGATGCCTGGGTGGCTCAGCAGTTGAGCTTCTGCCTTTGGCTCAGGTCATGATCCTGGGGTCCTGGAATCCAGTCCCGCATCAGGCTCTGTGCAGGGAGCCTGCTTCTCCTTCCACTTATGTCTCTGCTTCTCTCTGTGTGTCTCTCATGAATAAATAAATAAAATCTTAAAAAAGAAATCTTAAAAAAATAAAAGTGACCTATGATAGAAACTGAAAAAAAAAGAAAAAAGTACTTATTAAGTAAATTATATAATTTATCAATCAATTATTCTGTCAATTAATTAATGAAAGGTTTGCACTTCAGTGGAATACTATGGACCTTGGAGTCAGAATATCTCAGTTCAAATCTGGCCACACACTGATAGAAGGATTTTGTACTAATTTCTTATTGCTAAAGCTTTGTTTTTTTCATTTGTAAAATCAGAGATTTTATAAATCCTCACAGACTATTATGAGGATTTAGATGAAAAATGTGCAGGTAAAACATGTCCCTAACAAATTATCTGAAACATAGTTAGCATCCAATAGAGATCACCATGAAAATCAGATGCCAACTAACACCACATTCAGTCCAATATCAACATTTTTTACCTTTGTGCTGGATATCTGTTTACATCTTTGTGTATTTTGTATGCTTGCTTCCAGAGATTAATTATTCAGCATTGTAAACTCCAAGTATTTTTTAAATTCAGATATGCTTCATTCTTTTAAAGCTATAATGTTCAACTTTTTAAAGTATCTAATTCAATTATTTTTATTATATTCCCCTAGCTGTACAATCATCACCAATATATAATTCTAGAACATTTTTATAACCTCATTAGAACACCCCACAACCATTAGCAGTCTAACCATATTCCTTTCTCCCCATATCCTGCTGTTGATCTATATCCTGTATCTATGGATTTTCCAATTCTGGATATTTCATGGAAATGATATCAAAACACATGGGCTCATGTGTTTGGCTTCTCTAACTTAATGTTTTCAAGGTTCATCCATGTTGTAACATGAATTAGCACTTAAATCCCCTGATTGGGAAATAATAATGGCCCATTGCAAGGATATGCCATATGTTGCTTATCCGTTTATAAGCTGATGTGCATTTGGAGCCCATCAACTAACTGGAGTTTCCACATTTTAGCTATAATGACTAATGCTGCTGTGGACCATAATGTATGTTTGTATGTGGATCTATATTTTCATTACTCTTGGGTATACACCTAGGATGGAAATAGTGAATCATGGTAATTCTATATTTAATATTTTGAAGAACTGCATAACCATTTCCCAAAGCTGCTGCGCTATTTTGCATTCAAACACACAGTGTTAGAGAATTCTAAATTCTCCACATCTTCACCAAAACTTGTTATTGTCTGGCTCTTTGATTATAGCCATATTTGTGGATGTCAAGTGGTATTCCATTGTGGTTTTAATTTGCATGTCTTAGTGACTAAGGATATCAAGCATATTTTCATGTACTTATTGTCCATATGTAAATCGTCTTTGGGGAAATGTCTATCCAAATTATTTATCCATCATTTAGCTTAATAATTCATTTATTATTGTACTGTAATAATTTTGTTAATGTTTTGCATGTACAAATTATTTTTCAGGTATATTACTTTCAATTCTTTCCCCCCATTCTGGGGATTGTTTTTCAAGACCAAAAGTTTTCTGTTTAGATAAAGTTCAACTTACATATTTTTTTTCTTTTGTCACTTCTGTTTTTGGTGTCATATGTAAAAGATCATTGCCTAATCCAAGGCTAAATGATTTACTCCTATGTTTTCCGTTATTTAAGATTTTATTTATTTATTCATGTGAGACACAGAGAGAGAGGTAGAGACACTGGCAGAGGGAGAAGCAGGCTCCCCGCAGTGAGCCTGATGTGGGACTCGATCCCCGAACCCCAGGATCACCACCTGAGCCAAAGGCAGACGCTCAACCACTGAACCTCCCAGGCATACTCCCTGTTTTCGTTTGATAATTTTTGAGTTTTAGCTCTTAAAATTAGATTTTTTATTCATTTGAGCTGGTTTTTGTATATGATGTGACAGAGGGGTCTAATTATATTCTTTTCCATGTAGATATCTTACTATCCTGCCATCATTTACTGAAAAAAAAAAAAACATTTATATACATTTCATTGTCTTGGCACTGTGGGCAATAATCACTTAACCATATATACATGGGTTTACTTATGGACTCTTAATTCTATTACATTGATCTCTATTTTTACCCTTATGTCTTGATTAATGTAGTTTTGTAGTCAGGTTTAAAATCAAGAAGTATGAGTCCCCCCAAAAAAAAATAAGAAGTATGAGTTCCCCAAATTTTTCTTCTTTAGAACTGTTTTCTGTATTCTAATCCCTTGCATTTCCATATGAGCTTTATGATCAGCTTGTTGATTTTTGCCAAAAAGCATTTGGGACTTTTAGAGGTATTTTATTGAATTTGTAGATCTATCTGGTGAATATTGCATCTTAACAATACTGAGTCTCCAAACCCAAAGGTCTGGGATGTCTCATTTATTTAGGTCTTTAAGTTTTCTTAACAATTTTTATAATTTTCAATGTGCAAGTCTTCCACTTATATTATTAAATTTTAATGAATTCATTTTATTAAAATATTTTATTATTTTGATGCTATTTTAAATAGCATCTGAATTCATTTCCAGAATGTTTATTGTTAGTATGGAGAAATACAACTGATTTTTTATATATTGACCTTGAATTCTACAAAACTCCTGAACTCCTTTATGAGTTCTAATGGGTCATGCCATCTTTAAATATAGTTTTACTTCTTCTCTTACAATCCAATGTCTTTTATTACTTTTTATTGCATAAATGCTGAAGCTAGATCTTCCAATACAGTATGGAATAGAAATGATGAGAATGAGCATGATCTGAGAAGACTACTACTTTTTCATCAACAACGTTATCTGTGTGTTTTTTGTAAACACACTTTAACAGCTTCAGGTAATCCTATGCTATTCCTAGTTGGATGTTCATACAATGTCATGCTTTATACAATGCTTTGTCAAATGCTTTTTTTGTCTGTGAGGTAATCATGTGTTCTTTTCTCCATTATTTTATTGTTATGGTACATTACATCATTGATTTTGTGTGTTAAACCTACCTGTATTTTGGCATAAATCCCACTTGGTCCCACTTTGACTCAGTTGATATAACTCTTTTTATATGTTTCTGTACTTCATTAGCTAGTATTTTCTTCAGGATTTTGTAAGTTCTATATTAATGAAGAATATTGGTCTGGTCTGTAGTAATTTTTTCTTATGATATTTTTGTCTGATTTTGGAATGAAAGGAAAACTTCATATTATAAGTTGGCAAGTATTCCTTTCTATTCTATTTTTGGAAGAGTTGTAAAGGATTATTATTAATTTTTTTAATGTTTGATGAATGTTTTTATTCACCAGTGAGATCATATGGTCCTAGGTTTTTCTTTATGGGAAGTGTTTACTAATTCAATCTCTTTTCTTATTGTAAGTTCATTCATAAAAAAAATAAGTTCATTCATATTTCCTACTTCTTTTTGAGTCCATTTTGGTAGATTGTACCTTTTTCAGGATTTCTCATTTTCATGTAATTTAGCTTATTTGTTGGCACATAACTTGTTCACAGTATTCTGTTATAATTCTTTTTTTTTTTTTTTTTCTTTGAGAGTGGCAAGAATGACCCCTTTTTAATCCTCTTAAAAAGTTTTTGGTCTAAAGAATTCTAGCTAAAGTTCTGTCAATTTTCCTGAAATGTAGGAAAATGTATTTCTCTTTTGGAAATGAAAATAATATCTACATGGTTTAATATGCAAACAAAATATGTCTATGTCAACACACAGAAATCGAGTTGTCATGGATTAGTAAAACATATGGAGGTACTATGACTGGTACTCGCAATAATTGCATCAAAACAACTCAATAACCTAAATAAAAAACACTAAAATTTTAGTCAGGTTTTTTTGTTTTGTTTTATTCATTCATGATAGACAGAGAGAGAAAGAGAGAGAGGCAGAGACACAGGCAGAGGGAGAAGAAGGCTCCATGCCAGGAGCCTGACGCAAGACTAGATCCCAGGACTCCAGGATCACGCCCTGAGCTAAAGGCAGCGCTAAACCGCTTAGCCACCCAGGGATCCCCTCAGGTTTGTTTTTGAATGACAATAGTTTAAACAATGCTGATGAAAAATATAAGTGGAAAAAATAAATAAAAATACCTGAGTATCAAAATCATTTACCAGAGGAAAGTATTTGAAAGTTTCTTCTGAGTACTGTAGAAATTATAGTTCCTAACCTGAAACAAGCATTTGTAAGTGTGAATTCATTCAGAAATGAAATTGTTCAGCATGTTGGAGGAAAATAGGAAAACTCACAGGAAATTAGCTATTTTATCAAGAGCAATTTATATGTGACCAAGAGACTCAGACATATGGTACCCATAATAAATCCCAATTAGCTTCTTCTTGAGTACTGAAAACTTAAATGTGGACAAATCTGAATTGATTTGGAACCTGATGGCTGACAGTATTCTTATACTAACAACTACAAAAACGCCACCACCACCACCACCAACAAAACCACAAACAAATCAAGTTTGACAATTTTGAAAAGACCTCAAATTTAAATCCATTAATTGCATCATTTACCAATAATTACCTATGCTGAAGAGTTTCATATGGTCCCTAATGGGGACAACAATAAATACTGGGCATGGGAAATGTTCCCATGGTTTTATCCATAGAAAGTTAAAGCTTTTCTTGATGAATTGGGTATACATTTTACCTGTCATATACCTTATAGCTGGACAACTAAGTAATGAAAATGCAGGATCTATGTTTGGTCTGTTGAAGGAAATGTACTTGCTCATATCAAGTCAGAAAAAGCCCTACCTTAAGCTCACTAATACAAGTCAAATGAACAATTAGGCATTTTTGTTTGACATTATAGTCATACAAACTCTTTGAATATTTATCTTCAAGGGGATTCAGAAATAATTAAATAAGTACATTTTCCACTCTTTTCTAGTGAAATTGAGTTCTTTAGAAATTCTCCGGAGAGACTAATCTGGCATACTAAGTCATTTCTTCTAAAAATCAGAGTAGTATATACTCAAAATTGTGAAGTTAAAACTTGATTTCCAAAAATGTTTTTTTATTTTCAGTTTTATGAAATGAATTAATATTACCATTTGCCTTTGCCAGTTAACAACAATCAAATAATGAAGAGTTCCAAAATAAATTATTTAACTGCAGTGTAAGATGGTCAGAAACAATAAATATGGCCATTTGGACTACTGCAAATCTTAGATATACACCATCTATGAAATAAACCATTGATCAAATATCACTTTACACAGTCTGTTTATATTCAGAAACATCCATTATATATGTGAGTAGCATTTTCTCATTATACAATGGATACATGTCATTCCCAGTGCTGAATTCTGAACTGAACATCTCAACCAACAACAAACACAAGAACTGACTCTGACATCTTGGTGCAAAAGAAAATATGATTTCGTTCCAAATTCAAGGAGGAATGCACCAAGGAAGAAAAAACATACCAACTAAATGTTTCTATTTCCCAACTTATATTTTCCAAATATTGAATTATAAGAATAATCTAAATTACTTATATTATATTACATGTCTATGACTTAATTTGGTAAAGTAAGAAAAGTTTAGGGGATCCCTGGGTGGCTCAGTGGTTCAGCACCTGTCTTCAGCCCAGGGAGTGTTCCTGGAGTCCCAGGATCGAGTCCCACATCGGGCTGCCTGCTTGGAGCCTGCTTCTCCCTCTGCCTGTGTCTCTGTTTCTCTCTCTCTGTATCTCTCATGAATAAAAAAATAAAATCCTTAAAAAAAAGTAAGAAAAGTTTATTTTTGAAAGCAAATTTGACTGACCCCTGTAAGAGATAGATGATAGATAGATAGATGATAGATAGATAGATAGATAGATAGATAGAAGATAGATGATAGATAGATAGAGGATAGATATTTTTTGGCACTAAACTAGAAAACCAAGATTTTCACATGTGATATCTATTTTTTCAAACAATTACTAGAATAGTAATTTATAATGAAGACTTATTAAATAATTTAATAGGAGAAAAACAGAAAATCTCCAGAAAATTTTGAATATTTTAAAGGAAGGACCTGGAATATGGAATAAAATTGGGGTGCCATCAGAAAGGACTAAATGATAGAAATCCTAGGAAGGTATTGTTGAAATTGGTTATTTGCTAAAGTACAAGGTCAGTTATGCATTTTAAAAAAGGGGTTTCAGTTACGTTTTTTAAAAGATTTTATTTATTTATTCATGGGAGACACAGAGAAGCAGAGACATAGGCAGAAGAAGTAGGCTCTCTGCAGGGAACCTGATGTGGGACTTGATCTCAGGACCCCAGGATCATGACCTGAGCCAAAGGCAGACGCTCAACCACTGAAGCCACTCAGGTGCCCCTTCAGTTACTTTTTAACAGGGTAATGATAAAAGTGGATTATAATAACAAAATCAATCTCACTGAGATTAGCCAATTAAATTTAAATTAGATTAAAAATTTACATTAAAATAAAGTTAAACAAAAGCAGTATAGAACATTCTGAAATGACCAATAAGTCACTAAGTCATGGATGGAGAACACCTAAATGTTAGAGTAGTGGAAGGCACCAAATGGGAGGTTCACAGGTGCACCCAGAGAGTTGCCTCATGACTGAGAGGGGGCACAAAAACCAAACACAGCAGACTGAGACTTCATCATCTCCAATTCCCATTTCGTATAGGGAACTACTTGCTGTCACCAACATGTTGAATGCAGGAGGTCTTCCAGGGCAAAGGCCAATATATTTAGGAGCTACTGTTGAGAACGAGATGGCCAAAACCCTGGTAAATGATACTCACCAGAGGCAACATTCCTACTTTATAAAATGCTTCCTATACCCAGAATCAGCATTCCCTTTGTATTCATCCAAAATGAAAACTCCCAAGTTGTTATAAAACAGATGCATTAACATTAAATATATCTCAGTAATAGAGTAATATTTGATACTGAATTATACAGATGAATTTTATCCTCCTCTAATGATAATAAAATGACTTGTAATAATTACATGGGCAATTATCTGTTAACATTTCAATTAAAGCATTATGAGGTTTACTTAATTGTCTTTATTGGGGATAGCAAAAGTCAAACTTGCAAGTGGAAACCCACTACATTAAAATTGGATCTACCACCAGCAACTAACTTATCCTCAGGTCGGTGGGTACAACTGAAAGAATAAAATTATAGTGGTGCTTCTAGGTGACATTCAATTTTAAAGCAAACCAAGACTTTTGAATTACCTTTGTTATAGATCTATGGGAAGAAACAGACAAGAGCCAGAGGATAGCTTACCCTCATGAGCATCCTTAGTGGGAAACTTTCCACATCTATGTAGCTGAGAATAAAAGAGCCACATGCATTTGAGCTTTTCCCTTTTTAATTGTTTTGACTTTTGTAGTATAATTTTGGTGAGCATTATGGAAACTGCTGTCTGAAATCACCTACGTTCCCCTTAAAGCTGTCTTAAAAAACAAACAAAACAACAACACTCCCTTAGTTCTCCCACAACCATGTGAAAAAGTTGTAAATTTGCAGGTCATCCGTAAAACCCTTATAGATTCAGATTCACTGTCATACTCGGAGTTTAGCATATGGTACAAATTTTTCAATCCATTTAGAGCCTCTCCTGGGTAGGTATTCAGGATCCTTTCTTGTCTCTTGTCCCGTTCTCCTGTGCTACTATTCTTCACTCCTTGTACCTGCTCTACTCTGGCAAGGCAGCCTCCAGCCTGTGGTTCCCCTGCTTTAGTGGCAAAAACTTTAGATCTTACAATGTCTTCAGTGGAACATCAGTAAGATAGGATCTTTTCTTGCTTGTGTTATCTTTGGCTATTATATATAGTCTTGCTCAGTGTCTGTTCCACAATTCTCTTTCCAAGACAAGACCTCTGGAGACATAGGGATTAGTGAGAACAAGCACAAATCTAAACTGATGTTGTACCTGCCAAAATCAGGCTCACACATTTTCCAGATTCTGCTATAGACTTTACTCTCTAAAATATTCAGATTATAAAGTTTGTTTTGTAATATTTATCAGGACTCTATAAGCACTGAATAAGCTGATTTAGTATGTGAGAGAGTAGGTTTTCCTAGGTAAATTTGGGGACAGATTTTATTTTTATTTTTTATTTTTTTAAATTTTTTAATTTATTTATTTTTCTTTTATTGCTATCTTTGGAAGTCATTTTTTATTTTACTTTTTATATTTTTTTTAAATTAATTTTTATTGGTGTTCAATTTACCAACATACAGAAAAACACCCAGTGCTCATCCGGTCAAGTGTCCACCTCAGTGCCCGTCACCCATTCCCCTCCAACACCTGCCCTCCTTCCCTTCCACCACCCCTAGTTCGTTTCCCAGGGTTAGGAGTCTTTATGTTCTGTCTCCCTTCCTGATATTTCCCAACATTATAAAAGGAAGAATAAGAAACAAAATGACACTTTCCATTTATTGATTACTACTATATACCAGGTTCTGGATAAATATATATATACAGAGAGAGAGAAAAACAGAATTTAACTTAACTTAGATATTTTTTTATAGTAAATAGTAAGAGGAGAAGTAGGGGAATGATCTCTGATATTTGAGTAACATTTTATGAAAGCCAGCTTAACACATAAAGTATGAAAAAAAAAAAAAAAAGAGGCTCCAGAGCCTGACAGCTAGTGTCAATGCCAGCTTCCTTCAGAAAATAACAATAATAATATTATCTGGATTCTGAGGTTATTTTAAGAATAAATAAGTCAATGTATGTATAAGGTTTGAATCAATGATAACTCACCATAAACTTTACATAGGTTAAGTAATAAGGTAAATCAAAAATTTTAGCTTCTGCTCACTTGCTTGTTGGACACAAACTGTACAATATTAAGTGAGGGCACTGTAAGGCTTTGTGTTCTGTTTTGTGTTGGTTTGGTTTGGTTTGGTTTCAATTTGGATGTTAGTGCACTGAGTTTTCTATTCATTTTTATTTTTAGGTTTTTAGCATATGGAGGAAGTAAA